>NC_089178.1:2261240-2504789 GCF_947507565.1 Oscarella lobularis | reverse complement strand
CATTTCGTCCTGTATAACAAGTGCTGCAACTGGATTTTTTAGCTTAGTCTTCACCTGTCCAACGCCTCAAGTAGACAATGACTAATTTGAATATATTTTCCTCTTTTTAAGAATAATTCTGCTCCTTTGTCTCTTCCTTAGGTGTGTGTGAACCGTTGTCCTGACTCTAATGCTTTAGGCACTGAAGTTCCAAACGACGGAATTTATTGCGTAAATAACAAGAAAGCAAGTTCATATGAAAGTGATGTATGTGCATCCTCCCGTACTCTTTATTCCTATTCTCGAGCAATTCATAATTTTAGAGTGAACTCCTTTCAGCAATAGCGGATGGGCAGTGTGCACCTTACTACATAAAATCTGAATCAAGTACGTTTTTGCTTTGCGTGTAAAGAGACGGTTTGCGTAGAGGGCGTTTCCTAGTTCTTGGTCGATGTGTTCCAACGTTTGTTGATTTTTTTGGTGACGTAATGACGCCCAAAAATAAGACAATCACCTACACAGTCAATGGCAAGACTAAGACACTCACCAATGAAACGCTGAGGAGTGGAACAATGGGAATATTGGATTTTCTCAATTTGAGACGAGTCGGTGAAGAGGTAGATGCAGGTCTTATATTCCAAATACGAATCTGCAGTCTTGAATTTTTCTGTAGGTTTACAGCGATATGGGAATAGTTTGGCCATGGCTTATTGGGTAAACAATTGTATGCATAATAGAATTTACTAGCTTAGTTTTTCATCTGTAGAGGACTTGTGATTATTTTGCTATTCTCTGCTATTCTCATTGTTATTATGCGATGGATTGCCGGATTCATTGTTTGGCTTTCAATTTTTGCCGTTTTGGGTCTTCTCAGCTTTGGTAACACAATCGTTTGAAATAAGAGAACTCTGCGTGGAAAATATATGTGTATGTAGGAATTGCCTGGTGCTTTATCAAGTACAGGGAACTGGAAACCGAGCCACAAACCCCAACAACTCTACTGGAAACGTTTCTTTATCAAAAAAACACTTACTTGGCTCTTGGTCACTATGCTATAGAAAGTTTGTACTGTACCGAATTGACTTGACTTTGACGTGCAGGTATCATCTGCTGCATTGTCTTGGCTATTCTTCTTCTCATCGTTCTTTGCCTACGCTCAAGAATCCAGATTGCCATTGAGTTGATTAAGGAAGGAAGCAGGTTGGTTTGGTCGCCCGAGCACCTATGGGGAGATCTTTCACCATTTTTTCTATAGGGCTATTGGAAATATGTGGAGCACGCTGTTCTTTCCAATCATAACGTTCATTTTATTGTGCATTGTTATATGTTGGTGGGCTACTGCAGCAGTGTAGGTGACTTTGGCGTTGCTGTGGGTTCTTAATTTTTGGCCCTTTTTTTGTGCAGTTTTCTTCAATCGTCTGGAAATCCAATCTACGGTTATTCCTTTCCTCCAAGTGGTTCCGACGACAATGGAGAAAGAACTGTGAACGGAACTCCGTACACCAACGGAAAACCATGCGTTCCTGAAGTAAAGTCCATTGCCTAATTGGCTACTGTACTACGCATCTCGCGATTGAATTCAGGAATTTAATGAAACAAAGGCGGCTTTTCCTAACGAGACATTTGGGATGGACTGCGTCTTTGAAGCCTTCGAAATCAGCAAGTAAAGGACTTATTCCAGGACAATGCGTTTCCTTACGTCTTTGGAGTGTAGCACATTGCTTGGCATGCAGGTGTACAATCTATTTGGGTTGCTCTGGACGAGCAATTACGTGCTGGCTCTTGGCCAGTGCTCTCTTGCCGGAGCCTTTGCTTCTTACTATTGGGCTCCTCCTCCTGGTGGACCAAAGGTGCACTTCTTTCACCATTACTATTGCATTTGACTTGAAAGGATTTTTTGCAGAAAAATCTACCGTCTCTTCCTTTGACTCGGGCTTTTTTCCGAGCTCTAGTGTAAGTGTAGTACGATCTGTGTAGCTGTCCACAAAAGGGCTTGGTTTTTTTCCTTAGCTGGCATACCGGTTCCTTGGCATTTGGGGCTCTTATAATTGCCATAATTCAAATGATTCGACTTATTCTGGGTTATACGCAAAAGAAACTTAAAGGTGGGCGTGGTTTTGCTTTCCTATTATTAGTCAAACATTTTTTTCTAGGAGCGAGTGACAATGAAGTGGCTAGATTTTTTCTCAAGTCTGCTATTCTTTTTATGCAGACTATTTCTCTATGAGTTTTTCCTTTGCAGATGTTTATCGTGCTGCTTTTGGTGCCTGGAGAAAATCTTTCGATACATCAACAAAAACGCCTACATATTGGTTTTGCAATTTTTTCACCGCTTTAGAAGGTGATCTGAGTAGGCTTTTTCTATAGGTTGCCATCTACGGATACCATTTCTGCAAAGCTTGCTGTCGAGCCTTTAATCTGCTGATGAGGAACATTGTCAGGTTTGTTTGCTCTTTGTTGCTAAATTCTGTCAGAAAGAGAAAGCTCTTTGTAGGGTTTTTGTTTTGACGAACATTACTACCTTCGTTTTTTTCCTCTGCCGTCTCCTTGTTATTGGACTGACGTGTAAGAGAGTCTATTTGATAGTTCTGTTGCGCAATTTCTTTCATCATATCCTGTACACCAGGTACGGTTGCTTTTGTTCTATTTGACTATTTGAGAACACGAGAAGATCTGAATTACTACCTCATTCCTGTCATAGTGAGGAAATCGCCGTTTATTCGAAAGCAATTTTCTACTGTTGGATTGTCTCAGATCTTAGGTCTTTGCGCCTTCTTTATTTCCTGGGCCTTTTTCTCCGTCTATGATATGGCCATCGATACGCTCTTCCTCTGCTTCTGTATGACAGATTCAAAGTTGAGGACTCGCTTGTCTAACAGATTCTGTAGTGGAAGATCTTGAACGAAACGACGGTTCAAGCGAGAAGCCTTACTACATGTCCAAAGGTCTAAAAAAGGTCCTTGGCAAGAAAAACAAGGAAGACGGTAAGAAAAAGAAGAAAGGCAATGCCATGGAGGTGAAAGACGTTGACGAGAAATAGCTCCGCTGCTGCATTTCACTATAATCTGCTGTACCAGGTTTGCACTCGTGTCTATGTCCGTGTGTGGTGTATACGTGTATGTAGCTAAAAGTGAATGTTTGCATGAATTATTATGTAGCTAGCTATTCGGTGTAGAAATATAGGAATGAGACACCCCGTACTCTTTGATATCGCCTGCGTTAGTGTGCCCGGTGGCCGTTCTGGCGGATGTACTGTAGTCTGGCGACTGGGCTAATAAGCACCTTTTTTTCAATTGCGGGTTCGCGACTTTCTCCTTAGAAAGGATCACCTTCGCCCACGCGAGAATAGTCCGTTGGGTTCTGGCAATTAATTTATGAAGGTTTTTGACCAACTCACTGTCATTTTCATTCACTGATTTTTTTATTTATAGTTTCAACTGCTCGTATGAAAATTACTTGACCCTTTTTAAACTGAAGAGGGACATATCCGCTTTCGTCTGCAGTAAGAGGAACCATTGCGCTACCAATGACAATTTCTGCTCGAAATAGTTCAAACGCTTGTAGAATAACGTCAAGCTTCAGTCGGCCAGCATCAAGAAGAAAACTTTTTTTCTTCTTCTTCTGTTTACTCCCTTCGGGCAAATTGCAGCAAATAATCTCCATCAGCTCAGCCTCGTCCATGGTGGGATATAACGATGAGGATGAAGTCAGCATGCCGTCGAGCCGGTTTTTCAGAATCTGAATTTCGCGAGACTGAGCCCGCAACGTTTCCTTCACTTCGATAAGCTCTCTTTGAGTCATATGGACATCGTCATCGTCATTATCATCATAATCTTTGTCAACACCTTGCGGCGAAGGCAATTCGACAATCAAAGGCACCGTTGGTCCTTCCCGACCCCCTGGAAGTTTCAGCTGTCCCTCGCCGCCGCCGCCGCCGCCGCCGCCGCCGCCGCCGCCGCCGCCGTTTACATGAGGAATCAATTTTTCCAATCCCTCCTCCTCCGTCATTGCAACTGCAACCTTTGCCAAGTGCACATCATACTCCACGAATGGCGACGTTGAGACAGATGTCATTGAAATCGTATCAGCAAATTTTCCGACCATGATCAGAGAGCCCACTTGAGACGACAAACACAATAAGCCCTTGGGCCTTTCCAATTTGTCTAGTGTGATCTTTGATATGAGTTCCAGTTTAATGCCCCCTACCGGTACCACTGTTGCCGCCGCCGGTGCCGCTGCCACACCTGTCGTCAGCTGAACAACGTATAGAATATGAAGAGTATTGCTACCGCAAACGAAGTGATTCCGACGGGAATCAAAGCAAAGTAAATCCGGCGTCAAAACACCCGGTAAGGGGCATTGACCGCAAACTTTGGCGGCCGTTTCATCGTTTATCACGGAAACGACAGCGAGGATTGCGCTTGATGCTGAGTGTTTCCTCCTTTGAAAGCGAGTCATTGAATGTCTCACATTGTCGTCCGTTGGCCGAAGAACGTCGTCTGGATCTGAACGTCGAACAGGCGGCAGTGGCAGGTTGACGTCAAAGAGATTGCACGAATCCGTCGGATTGAGTTCTTGATCTGTTGTCAAGGCGACTCTTTTCGAATCGAGGGCGACGAGACTTCGTATGGCTGAGTCAAACGTCGCCAGTTCTTTGACGCTCGCGTCCCCGTCCACCTCAATTGGGACGAGGCATAGATAGCGTTCCCTCTCGGCAACGTAAAGGGACGACGATTCGTCGTCTTTCCAAACGGCACGACCTGCGCAATCGCTGTGAAAAATCGTTTCAACCGAGTCGTCGGCATCTGTCACGCGAAAAACGTCGAGAACCCCGCGAGACGACAGAACGGCGACGAGAGGTCGACTCGGATGCCACGTCGAGTACAGGGGCGACGAAATCAACTTTTTACAGGCAATTTTCACGAATTCGCCGGACTCCACTTTCCACACTATCGCTTCGCCCTCTTCGGCAGCCGTGCACGACGCGTATTTCCCGTCGCCACTCCAGCTCACTGACGAAACGCCATCGACGTCGGCACGCCTCGTCGACGGCATCGATTTCAGGTCGCACGTCCAAACGGAACTCCCGTCGTGCCACAGCAGCGATTCGGCGGCATCCAGTGACGGGAATCGCACGGCCTGATGCAATTGATTGCATTGCGAGACTCTGAGCGTGGCGCAGCCGAGCGAACGAACGGGCTCGACGCGAAAATTGACCGCCGACATTTATTATTTCGGGGCGCGTCCGTACGTGGGCGACGACGGACGACGGGGGACGGCGGCAGTACAGAATTTGTTGTCCGGGCGTTTGCAGGTCAGAGGTGAAGGGACGAAAGCAGACAAAAGCGAACGAAAGCCATGTTCGCAAAGGTGACGCGATCGTTACTCGTAAATGCGTTCGTCGTTGACTGCTGTTTTGTGGCCAGCATTCGAGAGGCGTCGTGAGCGACGCATTCGCTTGGGTTCGTTGCAGTCGTCGTTTCTCCGATGCCGCTTCCGCCGCTGCCGCCGCCGCGGGAGCAAAAGGATACAACCTAAGTAGAATCGTCTATAGCGTGTGTGCTTTTTTTGAACGTTTTCTCCGCTCGCCCCAGCTCTCACTGACGATCAGATTCAGATCCAAGAAATGGCTCGTAAATTTGCGCGAGAGGAAATCGCGCCTCAAGCGGCCTACTACGACAGAAAGGGAGAGGCAAGAGCATTTCACGACGCGTCCATAAGACCGTCGCCATTGCCTTCTTTCTGACAGTACCCCACGGAACTCATCAAAAAGGCTTGGGAATTAGGACTTATGAATCTCAATGTTCCCGAAAAGTACGGTAAGGTCTTCTTCTTTCTCTCTCTCTTTTTCTCTCTCAAAGTTTTTTATTTTCCTACTCAGGAGGTCAGGGCCTGGGAATATTTGATTCCTGCCTTATTGGAGAAGAACTGGCGTGGGGATGCTCTGGAATATCTACCGCCATAGGGACGAATGGACTTGGTGTAGGATCAGCGGTGGATCGTTTTCTTTTTCCCAGTCTATTGTAGCTCTGTTCAGGAAGCACCTGTCATCTTGGCTGGCAATGATGAACAGAAGAAAAAATACTTGGGATGGACGATAGAGGAGCCAATTAACGTGGTAGAAATTGTCTGGTGAAAATTTTTGCTCTTTTGCTACCTTTTTGTTGCGTGGCTACAAAGGGATACTGTGTTACTGAGCCTGGAGCCGGATCTGACGTGGCTGGTATTGCCACCAAGGCCGTCAAGAAAGGCGATGAGGTGAATCGATTTGAAGTCATTTCTACGAGATAACGACGCTTCGTTGCTAGTGGGTAATTAATGGAGAGAAGATGTGGATTACCAACGGGGGCGTCGCTGATTGGTGCCGCTTTCTTTGCCACCAATCTTCGTATTAGCTCATTTCCAAGCATTTTGTAGGTACTTTGTGCTGGCTAAGACAGATCCAACAAAGAAAGCTGGAGAAGCATTTACTGGTTTTATTGTCAACGCCGACACTCCTGGTATCACCAAAGGGCGAAAGGTGCGTTGCAAAGCGCAAGTGCTGCGGGAGCCAACGTCATTTCGTTCAACCTAGGAAGCAAACATGGGACAGAGAGCTTCCAATACTGCAGGAGTCAAATTTGAGGACGTCGTCGTACCAAATGAGGTTTGATCGGGAGACCCGTAGAAGCTCGTCAGCAAAGACGTTTTCTTTTTAGAACGTTCTCGGTCGTCCTGGCATCGGATTCAAAATCGCCATGGGAGCCTTCGATAAGACACGTCCATTTGTTGCGTGCGGTGCCGTTGGGCTTGCGCAGAGGGCTCTCGACGAAGCGAGTGCTTATGCGGTCGAGAGAAAGGCATTCGGGCAACCGATAGCTAACTATCAAGGCGTGTCTTTTATGCTCGCCGACATGGCTATTGGAGTGGAAACGGCGAGAACGATAACACTCAAATCGGCCTGGGAAGTTGATCGGGTGCGAATTTGCAGGCGTTTTGTGATATATCTATTTATTAGTTTTATTCAGGGAAGTCCGCAGGGGACGTACTATGCTTCAATTGCCAAGGCGTTTGCTTCGGACGTCTGCAACAAATCGGCTAGTGATGCTGTGCAGGTATTATTGTGCTCAGATTTATCATTTCTGTCGTCAGTGTTGATGCTACTGTAGGTTTTTGGCGGTGCGGGCTTCAATTCGGAGTATCCTGTCGAGAAACTCATGCGCGATGCGAAAATATTTCAGGTAAAAATCAACGGAGGCTAGTGCGTTTCCCAGATGTGAAATGATTCTTGTAGATTTATGAAGGAACGTCGCAAATCCAACGTCTCGTCATATCTCGCTACGTCCTTCAAGGTAAAAAGGCAAGCTAAACCGGGGAAAAAGGCCGAACTGCATGCACCCCACTTTGCACGAAAAAAAAGTTTCTTGTCATTGTAGAACAACAAGTGACACTTTGTTGCCAAAAAACGTATCACAACCTTATTCTATAAAAACCGTTTAAGAGCATCTGTATGCGTCTCCTTATCTTTCTTCTCTTTAATCAATAGACAACTGACAAGATAGCCAGCCACTGGAGCATCGTCTCCTAGTTCGCAAAATGATAGGTCGCTTTTTTCAGTAATAGAAGTGCCCGTTGAAGCGTTTCGTCTTCAGATGTGTCGGCACATTCTTGTGGTTGAACGGACACTAAAAACGCGGAACCGCTTACCGGCAAATCGGACTCAATTTGCCGAATAAAAATAAATACGGCGTACGTGTCTGCAGCACGATCCGCAGCATTCGCCGCGTCGCAAGTGGCCAACGCGCGATATGACGACGTATTTTGACGCCGGATCGACGTACGTATCGCGTCCCAGCTAGGGGGGAGAAGACGAGAAGCGCGGGTCGTTAGCGTGCTCTATCGCAGGACTGGCTCACAGCGCAGGCCTTCCAGTGCTCGTGCAGAATGTCTTTCTCGTCTTTCGTAAGTCGAATCGTTGCCGCGGTCCGTCGCAGGACGTTGGGAATAGCTCGATTGACCAGATTCAAGTGGAGCATGGTTTCGGCGACGCATGCGCCGGAGGATTTGCTGTAGGTGGGAGAGCAGTGACTGCATGATTGCGTTTGCAAACGTCTCCCTGCTCGTGAACCATGAGGGGCTCCCTCGAAGACCGTATCTGTCACTCTGGTGTGACCACAGATTCCCGCGGTGTGACTTGGTGAGGTGAACTTGTTTATTATTTATTTATATTCAATTATGCGTTTCAACCTGCTCTTTGAATTCGCTGTAGCAAAATCAATCGTGAGGATAGCTTCGCTTTTAGATGAAGACCGTCGCAAAATTCATTAATTGCCAAAAGTCTGGTTTAGCTAATTGAAGTCTCACCTTTCCTTCCCCTACAGATATAAATTGTTTACTTTGGGGTTCGACTGGAGTGGGAGAGAAAGGTCCTTGACGACCGTCTTTTTCTGTCACGTGTCGTCTCTGGACAAGTGCGCCTGCTTACGTCAGTTTCTTCGTGCCGCTGGCAGGTCGCGTCAACATGAACATGTCGATGAGCCAACCGAAACAAAATCTCTTTCCTCCTCCTCCTCCTTCTCTGAAGAACGAGCTCACGCCCAGTCCCGAAACCACCAAAGTAATAACCCCCTCAAAACTCGCGAGTCCGGTTTCTCCTCTACTGCGAAGCCGTTCAGTTTTTACCCCTCTCCAAACCTGATTGATTTTCGTCCTTTTTTCTCATCAATTCCTCCTTCCATTTCTTTTCCCCCTCCCGAACCCTTCCTCGTCTCAGGAGACGCCAGCGACGATGCTGTGCCGCGGATGCGGAGAGCCGATCTACGATCGTTTTCTCCTTCGCGTCGGCACGGACTCGACGTGGCATGAAAAGTGTCTCGCCTGCTCGGCGTGTCGGGCCCCGCTCGGCTTGCACCGCACGTGCTACGCTAGAAACGACGAAATTTACTGCAAACTCGACTATGCGCGGTAAGTCGTGAAAAAGAAACGAGCCTACGAAGCCCCTTTTCTCTGGCTCTCCTTGAGCGAGAGCTGTTGAAATACCTGTGGCCGCTCGCGAAAATCCAATCAGGGCGCCAAATTAAAACGAAACGATTAATGGTCTAAAAGGCGGCTCCATTTCAAGGCTTTTCGGCACCAAGTGCGCGGCCTGTCGCGGCACCATATCGCCGGACGATTGGATACGACGAGCGAAGGCGAACGCCTATCATTTGGCTTGTTTTGCCTGTTTCTATTGCAAGCGACAACTGTCGACGGGCGAAGAATTCGTCTTGCATGACGACCAGATCATGTGTCTTTTGCACTGCGACTACGCCGACGAGACGAACGGCGACGGCAGCGGCGGCGGCGACAATTCGCGCTCGTCGTCGCAGACCGGAGGCGAGTTCCGATGTGGGGGCGCGCGGCACATCATACACAATATGCACTTTTTGATTATCATCTTTTTGCCGTGCCGCCTTTCCCGTCGACGACGGCGACGGCGATTTTTTTAGTCGAACCCGCGGCGTGCGAGGAAGAGGTTCTGTTGTGCTCGCGTGCGTGGTTTTCTTCCCTGTCGCGTTGATCTATTTATTCGCCCCGTGTTGTGTGTGAGAGTGCGGTGGATTGCGACCGTTTTGCTCCTAATCGCGACCACAATGACAAATAGCGGAACTCTCCCGCCCAACCCTCCTAATTCTCTCAATGTGATACACCGTAGATAGCCCCACTTTTATCTCGTCTTGGCATCGTCGTTCTAATGGGAATACATTGCATGCATGCATTGCCCTGGCTAGCTATCCGATTATCGCTTTTCTTTGATTTTGTTTTCTTGCTCTAGATGGACGACCGTCACGCCGTTCGCGTCACTGTCGACCGAAGCGAGCGCGCACGACCTTTTCCGATCATCAGATACGAATTCTTCAGGCAAACTTCACGCTCGAATCGAATCCGGACACGCACGAGCTCGAACGCATATCGCAAATAACCGGTCTCAGTAAGCGAGTCACGCAGGTCTGGTTTCAGAACGCGCGCGCTCGTCAGAAACGCGCACTCATGAAAAAAAGCCAATTGGATATAAGCGATCCGTCGTCGTCGTCGTCAGCGACAGGAACGACGCCGGCTTACGGTAGCCCTCTTCGTTTCAATGGAAATAGTGTTGGCGGTTAGACGATAGGGTGCATTTTTTAAAATTTAAAATGGTCTTGTATATGTGTAGGAATCCGTCGTTGCTGCCTGCTGTGCGGGCAGTCCTACTGCCTCTGTGGCCTGGGCCAATGAGGTCTTTTCTTCTATTTATTTAAAATTTTCAACGGTATAGCAAGTCGACGGAAACCTCCAAATTGGACGGCGTAATAAGACGGCGTACCATATTGAATTTGGCGAAGTACGCTAAAACGTGGGCGGTGACAAAACGGTGACATGCTGTGACGCGCGCGCGTGTTGTAAGCGCAATACGCGCTTTGCATGTGGGCCGTGCTTCGCGTATCTCCCGGCCGATGCAGAGGGAAGTCCTCCTCTGCATCGATCCGAACAACGGCAGTCTTCGACTTGACCGCAATCACATCAGACGAAAAACGCGCGCGCCCTCCGCCGTCGTCGACGCATCGGCGATGAACAAGGACAAATCGCTCTCGTTGAGTTTCCAAGACGTCTCCGGCTCCCACGACAAAAGAAAAGGGGAAGACGTCGCATCCGCCGCGCGTCATGCCGATGCGCAAACGCCAACGCCGGCAAGCGATCCACAACGGGGCGACGTAGGAGGCGAAAGAGAAAAAAGAGCGTCACCGCTGCTATCATCGCCGATCGAATGCAAGCACTGCGGCGATCCCATACGCGATCGCTACGTTTATCGAGTCGACGACGCCCTGTGGCACGGCGCGTGCATCCGATGTCGCGACTGCGGCGTTCCTCTCGCGGAAAAGTGCTTCGCTCGCGACAACCGGCTCTATTGTCGCAACGACTTTTTCAGGTAAGAATCGCCGCTTTCGCTCTTGACCGATTTCGCGTACGTGACTTTGCGAGATCTGGAATCTTTTGCCGGGGAATAAGGGGGGAGCAGCCATTAAAAAACAAGCTAGGCAAGGTGGCTATGAGACCCCGGCGACCGCCGTCATACTATTTACATAAAATGGCGCCGCGGAGCTAACTTACTTTCCTTAGATTATACGTATCTAGATAATGCTGTAAAAGCGCTCCTCTTTCCTTAGTTGAAAGAGCGCTAGCGGTTTTCACTTTGTACGCGTTAGTACCAAACTGTGGTGTGTCACTAACCCACGAAAACCGCAACTATCACATAGTCATGCTCTCTTTCTCACTCGTTACTGTCTGTGTCAGGCGATTTGGCGTCAAATGCGTTCTCTGCGGCGTGGGTGTGGCTCCCACAACGTTTGTCCACCGTTCGGCGGGACACGTGTACCATGTCGACTGTTTTCGATGCTTGGTCTGCAATAGACGACTCGTCGCCGGCAATTTCTACTACAGCATCTCGAACGGCAAAGTCGTTTGTAAAAAGGATTTGGATAAAGCAAAAGGTATTGCTAATGCATGCGCGGTCAAAAAGGGAGGGAGACCGGCAGTGTTGATAGAGATAGAAGGCCTGGCCAAGCGACCTCGCACCAACATATCGTCCGAGCAGCAAAAGGTGCTTTGGACGGCGTACAGGAAGACACCCAAGCCGTCTCGACAGACTCGAGACGACTTGGCTGCATTGACGGGCTTGCCGCAGCGAGTCGTTCAAGTTTGGTTTCAAAATCGTCGCGCCAAGGAGAAGCGGACAACGAAGGGCGTCGAAGCACCTGTTGCAAACGCAAAGGCACTGAACAAGAGATCCGCTAAGGGCAGTCGTAGGAAGAAAAAGACTTCGGAAGTCAAATCAAGATCGGAAGCATCGAAATCCTTTCTCCTGTCTGCAGATGAAGTTGGCGTGCAGCCACCGCCACCGCCGCCGGACCATTCGCTTCCGGATCATTCACGTGGTTGGTGGTATGATGTTGTGCGGCTGTTTCCTCGTGTGATCGTTGTTCTAGACGCGCACCGGTCACAACAGTCCGTTGACACTATGGCTCATCCTGGCAGTCTCATTCCAGATCTATCAATCGATGCTGTGACAATGACGGATTCAACGCCGGCGTTGCCTTATTCCGACATCAGCTTGGAATCACTGACTGTCGATCATTCTCTCGCTCTTACGCCCTACAGCAGGTACAGCGATGTAAATTTGCAGCAAACAGGCAGACTTAGACGTGATGAGGGTGGTGACAGGAGTAATAATAGTAGCAGCACCACCAGCACCAGCACCACCAGTAGTACTAGTAGTAGTTCGTAGTCCTTTGGGTCGCGTCGTTCGAGTAGCGGTGACCTAAAAAACGTTCGAAACGAATTTTTATGCGACGTTATTTCTTTGGCTTTGTTTCAGTTCGTTGGAAGCTGCGTTTCTTCTATAAATTGATGACGGGAAATACTGGCAGTTGGAGTTGTCCGGGGAAGTGTGCGCACACCAGATGTATTTGCGTTCTCTCACGTGGCTCGGATACAACGACGCGAGCGTGACAGCGACCGCTCTCTCGTTTCTCGTCTCAATTGTCGCTCGAGGTAGACTGCGATCGATTCGTTTCGCAAACGTATGGAGATTCCGCGTCTCTCCATAGCTAATGCGCACATTCGCGAAGAATCGTCACCTTTTAGCGCCTAGCGACAAAAATTCTCAACGAGCACTGTTTTCTTCCAAGTAAGACGCACTCCCGAAAACGATCTTGCTTTTGCAAATCCTTTTCCTGTGACGTAAGAAGATAGGAATGCAGATCGAGCTATTTTCGGTCGTTCGAACACCTGCCGACCCACATGTCACTACACATACAGATACTTTTTTGATCCCTCGCGTCATATCTTGAAAACGAACGGACAAGGTGTTTATATATAGATCCGTCCCGTCTCCCTAATACAGTAGCTCCCAGCGATTAATTCTCCAAAAAAAGTTGGCTATAGCGATTGCTGTACTGTACTAGTTTTGATCGGGCAGCGTGCAAACAGAAGCTGCCTGATAATCGCGATCGCACAGAATTCGATCTTGTACGAGATGACACGTGTCGCCCGTGGTGAGCGTCGCGCAGCAGACGCTGCACTTGAAGCAGCAAACGTGATAGACGCGCTCCTTGCAGCGAATCACCATCTCGGTTGATTGTATAACGTCGTGACACGTCGAACAGATGCCGCTTTTTCCGTATAGTCTATCGGGTTAGACAAAAATAGCCGCAGAGTACACAGTAAAACGGACGGGAGACGAGATCGATCTTCGAGTTCTCGATCTCCCTTCCGACAGATAGCCCTTGCCTGATATAGTCGTCCCTGCACAGTAGTCGTCCATCGCGAAAGAAGCACGTGCGACCGGAGTTAGCGAGTAGGACGCCGCAGAAGTGGCACTGTAGGCAGGCGTGGTGCCAGAACCGATCGATGGCGTAGAGAACGTACGGATCGGCGATAGTTCGGCTGCAACCGGCGCATATTCGGACGCGAGTGCGGTCTGCGGCGGGAAGGGGGAGGGCGCACGAACGAGAAAACGTTATATGTAGACTCTCGGTCAGCGCGCGCGCGCGCGTGTGGGGTAATGACATCGAGCTCTTCCTTTGTATCGCGTCGTCTCGATTTCGAGCGCACGCTTACCTTCCATGGACGAATGCAAGAGCCGGTGGTGACGCGCTCGACGAAAGATCGCGAATCGTGGTGGTTCGTTGGTGTGCTGGTCAGGTCATGTGTGCACTTAATTAGACGCCTTCAAGTCGGTTAGGCTCCTCATTAGTTCCCGACCTAGCCATCTGCAGAGATCCGCGTCGGGTCGACACTAGGCGTCGAAGGTAGCTAAGCACTTTATAATTACAATACAAGAGACGCGTAACCGCAGACGACCTTTGCTTCAGCGCAGAACGGTGACACGTACGGTAGTCGCACCCCACCCCGTACCAACGTACGTGCATTGTATCCCCGGTTATCGAGCAGTAGGCGGTGCATGCGTGTACCGAAAAGGAACGCCTTGCTGGACGTTCCTCTCGCTCGTTCGGTCTATCTCACTCAGTATAATTTTTAGACAATTTGAAAACGAGATTCTGAATAGTACAGTAGAACAACCAGACCGTTGCTGGCTGGCATCAATTAAAAAGAGAATCGACGAAAAAAAACCGATATGTCACTTTTGCTGCTCTGAAAAATAATGTGACTGCATAGAGTGAAGCAACTGGAGCGGATCCGAGTCGTCCGCGGCAGCGGCGGCGACGGCGCTCGCGTGCAGCTGGCAGTCGCCTCGTTGAGATGATGTCTGCTGCGCGCTTTCTCCTCGGAGTCCACCACTGGCGATCGTTGTTCTTGTCGTCGCCGCCGCCGCCGCTTCGTGCAAGGCAAAGCCTTCGGCATGAACGCTCGATTGGAGTGCGGGACTTCCGCTCATCAGAGTTATATCACCCGAGCTGCTCTCCGAACCGCTCGATCCTTCTGCAACGAAATAAGAGATATTTATTTTGATTGGCGCATATAAAATGTTGTCCCAGTGCGAATATAGCCGAAGGGCGAGAGGAATGATAAATAAGCGAGAGACTTGCGGTTCGATCAGCATAACAGTTAGAGGAGGTCGTTACGCGTGAACTGGTCCCCGTACGGCACATGCTAGAATTTAGTCTAAATACGGTTGCTGGGTCATGCACGCACTGGATGGGATCCTGACGCGGGCTTTAATTTAGCGGTTTTTCGTGGAAGTGACGAACATACCTCCTATGCCCTTATCGCCGCCTTTTGTCGCAGGAGATCCGTCTCCGCCGCTGAGTTGTGACGAAATCGATTCCGATCGATCCTCTTTTTTCTTGCTTAATTTTTTAACCTGGAAGAAAAGAGAGGAAAATTTAGACTTTGTCGCGTAGGCGGGAGGAGGGGATGGAGTAGTATTTTGGGTAATAAAATTTTCAGTGCGAACACGTTCAATAAAGAGTTTTGTTTTGTTAGGGAACGATGAGTGCACCTTGGCTCGTTGATTCTGAAACCAGACTTGGACCACTCGAACGCTCAATCCCGTGTCCTGCGACAGTTTCTCTCTCATCTGCGAGCAAAAGACAAAAGATAAGGGGTAAGACGGGCGACTCGTAAAAGCGGAAAAGAGGGGGCAATAGAGCTAGGAGGAAACGAGACGGAAAGGAAATTGCATGACCTCCGTCTCTAAGCTTAAGTACCGCTCGTTTATTTTGGCGTCGAACACTTGCCTTCCGACTCGGTTTCGGATTCTGTTCGAAAGTCGTTTTAAATAAGTGCCGTTGACTGCCCGTTAGTATGGTTCGCGGTCGCTTCGGACCGGGAACGCTGAATCCGAAGGGCACGTCGTCGTGCGCTCGAAGCGGTCGTCCGTAGATGGGTCGCTGTTGCGGATGATCGGACGGTCCCGGCAGACTGAGCGGGTACTGGACGGGAAACGGGGGTTGCATGCCTCCCGGCGCTTGCGCGTGCATCGGCTGCGACGGCGGCGGCGGCGGAGGCGGCGGCGGCGGCGGGTAGTGGTGCAGCGAGAAGACCGTTCCTGCAGACGGCACGTACATGGAATGGTGATCGGTCGATTCGGCGTAATAGAGCGGCTGTTGTTGGGCCCAATTGGCGGTCGGGTCATGCGAAGGAAACTCGTAGCTCATCATCGGCGCGCTCTTTTTCTGAGTGGGTGTCTCTCACTCGCTCAAATATAATGTGCGAGTCTGATGATGGGACTCAATATTTATACATGATGTGAGGAGGGGGGGAAACCCTGAGGCGAAGCCACAATATTCTGACCTCTGGGCTTTTGAAAAACAGACGGGGCAGAATATTTTAAGTCACGGTCTGGGTGGTAGTGTCATGAATTAGAGGGCAAGTGTGACGGAACCGAAGTATGTTCTACGTCTCGCTCTAGACAGTGCCGTTTGCTTCAAGTCAAATTGACCGCACCCCCCCTCGGGAATTAGCCGATCGTGCACGCTGGGTCCGGCCATTAGCATCCGCAATCGCGATGCGACGCGAATTCGCGCTATTCGGTATATTGCGCTCGCGCGATATTTGAGGGATGCACGACGCGAGTCTTCCACGTATACGTACGCGGAAGGCAACTGGAACAAGCCCCTTCGAACTCTCGGCATGGGACCCCCCCAATAATGCAATTGACGGCCACTAACGGCCCACTTAGACACGCGTCATAAGGTCGCGAGCAACTTGCGTGCACGTACCTGCTTCTTCGCTGTGCTGGTGCTGACGCTGTTGCTGCTGAGGCTCCTGCTGCAGCTGCAACTGTCGTTGCTCTTGCATTCGTTCCCCGTCCAATTTGCAGTAAAGCTGATTTCTTTGAAGCACGTACTCGTCGCCCCTTTGCAACGGTTGTCCGCACGCGACGCAGGCGAAGCAACGTAGGTGATAGACGTTGTCCATAGCTCGCATGACGAGATCGGTGCTAGGAATAGACTCGCCGCACGCGCTGCACTTCGTTCCGAACATTCTGCGGTGGCAACAAAGAAAAAGAAGCATAGAAACGGCCCGTTGGGACGCGTCTACGTGCGTTGCGTGCGTGCACGTGTGTTTGGGGTTGATCATAATTCATAGAGGTATCTCGCGGTCGGGGAGACTGCAAGAAAATATGCGGTTCCCGTCGTTTGTGTGCGAACGACGTCGCCGGGCTGCACGCAGAGTAGTTATTGAGTGTTTAGTCTTTGCGCTCAAGGGCTTTGCGAAGCCCGTTCGGCGTACTGTTTTCAGAAGCACTACACATAGAGAGATCGAGAGAGACCGCCCTGGGGATATTCGGCCCCCGGAAGGCAGCATGGTTCACAGCAGTCTCATTAGGGAGATATGAAGTAGGCGACGGTTCCAACGAACCGTCGCCTAAAGGAAAAAAGGAGGCTAGTCCTTCTGATGAGCTGCAAATGGGCAACGATAGAAAAGCTTGTGGTCAAATGCGCAAACACAGTTGGAAGTGTCTATTTTCAAATGTACGCAGCCCTTGAATCGTTTCGGTGATTCATGCCAGTCTACCTTGGGGCCGCATTGTTATTGTTCGCCTCGGGATCCCTACTAATGCAAGCGCGCCCGACTGCATGCATGGGAGCGCCTTTGTATCTGCGTGCGGTTGCCACGTGCGCGCACACGCTTCCAACTCGCGCCCCGGTGATCGCTATCGTTGTTGCCCTTCATGTCTAGCTCGTTCTCTTTGCACGATTAGCGCGTCTCACTCTAACGTGCAAAGTAGCGGTTTAGTCGCTCTTTACCCCAAAATGTCGGGCCCCCAGCAGACACGAGAGAAAGAAGCGCAAGATAGTACAGACTCGGGTCGCGCTTCTCGTCTTTTGCGCGATGGGGGTGGGTCGCGGTTTTGGGTGAGAAAATAGTTTGAATATATGCGGCGAAACTCTAGTCCTCGAGACCGCACCTAATCTCATGCAGCAATTACAGACCCTTATGTACACAACGAGAAAGGCCTCTACTTGCACATCTGAATGAATTCCGTTTATGTATGGGTCCCGTCCCCCTCCGATCAACTACCCCGAAAACGATTCCAACTCGTTTTCTCATTCATCGGGAAGAAAATAGACAAGGAGACAGACTCGCAAAAAAAGCGGAGACGGAACCGATTACGACGAACGAACCGAACGGACGGACTTTCGACTTCCGCGGTTTGGGCGTAATTGGAGAGACTACGTAGGCGTGCACAGATCGACACGCGCACACACAGAGAGCGACACACACACAGAGTGTATATACGACGTACGAGTTCCCTTCCCCTACCCAAACGTCGAACGTACCTTTGATAGTCGATCTTGCAGTAGAACTGGTTGTGTTTGTAGTAGCAGCTCGCGGACAATTGCACGCGACAGATGCAGCAGCGTAGACAGCGTTCGTGATATGTCTTCTCGGCTACTCGGACGAAGTAGCGTTCGAATATGACGGTACCGCAGGCGTCGCAGACGGGATAACGGTGGTGGCGAAGGTGGTCGGCGACGGGGGTCGTCTGTAGTCGAATCGGCGGCCTGTGCTCCATCTGCATTGGCTGCTGCAGTCCTGCGGAGACAAACAAAGGCGTAGGGCATCGACTGTCACATCAATTAAATCGCGTACAAATTGGAATACAACAACAATCATTAGGGGCTTAGTCGAGGCTCCGCTTCAAAGGAACGACGAGATAAGTCCCAGGCGCGTATAGAACGAGAGCCGGTTGGCCGGATAGGGCGATTGCTCGCCGAGCAACGCGTGCGCGCCGTCTCTCTAAGGCAATGACGCGCAACGGGGAGTATAGAGAGCGAGGAGCACGTACGTAGAACGTACGTAAGCCGTCTACGTTCGAACTCCCTCTCGATCGATCCCGGCCTTCACTTACGTGTCGTCGTCGTCGCCGTCGCCATCGATTCGCGCGACGTCGTCGAGTGCGTGAAGTAGGAAGTTACCGGATTGCCGTAGGCGGTCGCCGGCCTCGTCGTCGTTGGTGTCGTCGTTGGTGTCGTCGTAGTTGTCCACTCGACTGGCTCCATCAAGTTCTCATGGCTGCCGCCGCCGTAGCTGCCACGCCAATCCCGTCCGTCGGCGCGCGTTTGCCGTTCGCAATGTACAAGTCTCTGTCTGAGGAGCTGTAGGCACTAGGGTATGAAAACAAACTAATTTGAAACCCAAGTATTTTCGCTGGAGGGCGATATAGTGTGCCGCGCGGCTGACGACAGCGAGACGCGCGAACGATCTAGTCTCACTCGTCACTAGATCGGCAACCGACAGGCCGCTCCACTAGAGCACACAGAAGCAACACGCGAACATATAAGGCCCTCCCTTTCCCCCCAAACTGCCAAATGTCAACCCCAACCTTTAACGAGATTAACAGCCCCCCAATCTGGGATACCGCCCCTAAGCTAACCGATTGACCAATCCTAATCAGTCTTATAACGACTGGGAAATTGGTCCGTCGAAATATAGAGGCGACGGATTTAAGCGGGGGAAGCACCCCGGGGGGAGGCGGGCCGATTTGCCTTCGTCGCTTTCGATGCTCCGGCGTTCGTCGCCGTCGGCGTCGACCGGGGGAGCGTGTCGTTCGAGGCGGATGATCGTCCCTCTTCCTTTGAAACGGAACGGCTCACGCTCCTTTCCCCGGGGCTCATTTTCTCCCCCACTTCATGCTAATTTGATCGACATACGCGCGCCCACAACAACCGCCGCGCTTCTGCAGCAACAGCAGTGTACTGGCACTCTACCTCCGTTTGATGCATCCCGCCTCTTTGACTGGAGCACCTCTAAACGGGTGCTAAACGTTCTTTCTCGGGCTTCTTCCAATGGTTCTCTTTAGAGCAGCACAAGAACTAGGGACACTTTAATTGGATTCATTAAGTAGTAATGGTTGAACGTACTTAGGAGAAAAGGGCCCCGTTGTCACTTGTAGTCTTCGGACCGACGTCAATGGTCAGCGCGCTGTCGTGTGCCGCCACCGCCGCCTCCGCTGAAATTTCGGCTAGTCGAGTATTTGCCTGTGGGGGTCCCCCCCTCTACCCCGGGGGCCCGCGCGCGAGATGTGTCGCTAAGAGGCGACGAGAGGGGAACGAGAAAACTGTTCGAAAACGAATGGAATTAGGAAACGGTAGACTGTGCAAGGAATGTTGACACCACGTAACTCACACCCACCCACCCACCCACCGGAGGACGAAGGCTGTCCTGTCTTGCTTGCACGCGCGCGCAACACACAGCACAATGTACAAGCGGCGTCGAGACGATGTTTGTTTTAGCTCAGCACGCGATTCGTCCTCTTGTACAGTAGCGTGCACGCACAGAGATGATAACGAGCGCGAAGCCCCTGGCTTCCGTCTCGACTAATCCAGTTCTGTGTGTGGATACCGAGAGCGATCAGACTGTGACTTTTTTCTCATTAGAGCTCGTAGCATTTTTCCGACACTCTTCGGTGTCGAGATCATGCCCTCTCGACAGAGCGAAACCTGTAGCGGGACTGAATCCCAAATAGGCGTTTGACGTCAGCATCCCAGATTGCTAACTCGATTCTTCCATTGTTTGTTTTAGTGACCACGTTTGCGGGTAAAGTCACGCCGTCTGCAAATCGCCTGCGACTGGCTTCGTTGCTATTTCAAATTCCCGCTGCGCGCATAGCAGAACTCACGTGATGACGCGTGAGACGGACAGTTGTTGACGCAAGCGCATACTAAAGGCGTGGTCCGAGCTCGATTTAGAGCGTGTGTTTTCGGAGCAAATTGGCATGTGAAAGCGCGAAACGGGCTTCAGTTTGTTTTCAGGTACGTAGCGATAGTCAAAGAGACCTCGTTTCGACGCCGCAAATTGCCGTCCCCATGCAATCATCGCGACGAGACACGTAGGCGTTGTTACACCGTCGTTTAGAACTAAGTCCAAAATCGACGCGAACGAGCCGTTTATAGCACGCAGATCGCTTTTTTTAGACCACTCGACACAGACCGGGCGATGTAACCACGGGCTGTCGGACGCACGCCGTCTAGGCGGTTCGGCAGACTCTAGAGACGAACGATTTTAGCTTGGAAGAGGCTCTCTTGCTCTTTTTTTGGCTCCGAAGAGAGAGCCTCTTCCGGACAGACGATCTCTAGAGTAGGCAGACAGTAACTAGGGAAATCGACGATGCTAGATTCGTCGAATCAAGGATCTCTCTTGCGTTCTTGCGTCGTTCCTTCGAATCTAGGGGTGATATAGTAGAGCGCGCGTCACTTCACGTTTCTCTCTCTCCTCCAACAGCGCTGTGAAAGATGACGACGTTGATTCTGCTCGCGATTTTCATCGTCGTTGCGTCGCCGCCGACGACGGGCACGTTCATCAACGGCTACACGAGCGCTTCGTGCGTCAGTCTCGTTCCGCCCGGTCAGTCTAATGTCAAGCCGCAAGACAACCACCACCCGACGCTCTCAATCGATACCAAATCGTACGTTCCCGGCAAAGAGTACACCGGTAATGAGAAGGCATTGACTTACGTGATCCGGGAGTGACTTTACTCTCTTCACAGTGACTCTCGATAAGGGAGATTCTTACGGCATTAAGGCTTTTATGATACAGGGAAGGATAAAGGGGAAAAATCAGACTGTTGGCTATTTCTCTAATGCTCCGGCCGAGTTGGTTAGCCTTGAAGCCAAGCTGCTCAACTGTTCTTCTGTCAGGGTAGGAATAAAACGGAAATGCCGTCTTCCTTCGCAATGAAACGTCTCACTTACATAGGACACCCTTACAAACTACAATCCAAATGACAAGAACTACCAAATGCTGGCATTGAAATGGACGGCACCCAAGCCGTCAGTAGGCGAAATCTGCCTGCAGTGAGAAAAGAAAAGAGAAAGGAGTAGCAAGGACAAAGATGCATCTGTTTCTTTTTTTATGGTAGTTTTAGCACAGTCGAAATGCAACGCTTCTGGTTCAAGCCAACGCCACTTTGCCTGCCTCCTGACCTGTCAACACCACCGGTATACAAGAGTAGAAATTATTGACGATCTAAGCCAAAGAGACCCACTCTCTACTATATAGACAGCGGGCCCAACGCTGAACAGTACAGCCACATCAGCGACGACTCCGCCGCCAGTGACGACTGTTCCAGTGACGACGGCGGCGGGGACGACGCAGTCGGTCGCCACGACGCCGGCTCCGGTTGGACAACGAGTCGAAGTGCGTCCGAGCAAGTTGGAGGCAGTTCGCGGCCAGACGTCGTCATTCAAGTGCGAGCTCTACGGCACGCCGACGCCGACGTTTCAAGAGTGGGCTCGCGTGCACGACGACGGGCGACGCCTCAGCGCCGGCATTCGAAATCCGTACGTGATAACGAACGTCCTGTTTAGCGATCAGGGCACGTACGAGTGCGAGGCGACGGCCTCGGACGGTCGAATTCTGAGAGGAAAGGGAGAATTGGTCGTCAAAGGTGGGACGCGCGGATTGCAGACCCCTGCATCGAGGGAGGAATTGATGTTTTGCAGAGAAACCGTCTGTCACGACGCATCCGGCTGGCGCTATCTTCGTTCTGGGAAAGCGATCGGCTAATGTCACGATGAGGCAAGCGAGGAGGGGGGTGTGCATATATGTTGTTCTAAGAGATGGATCGCCGGTTTTTTTTCTTCGTCCAGCTGTGATGGTATAGGTGGACATCCACTGAGTTATTCTTGGCTTAAAGACGGCGTCGCGCTTGTCGGCGAGACAGGCAAAAGGTGCCAGCGGGGGAGAAGGGAGAGAGGGGACGGGGACGGGGGGGGGGGGGGGGGGGGGGGGGGTTGGGAAGTGAAGGAATCGATTGAGTTTTTTTAATCGCTTCCTCCGCCGCAGTCTGACAGTGCCGCCTATCAAAGATTCTGGCGGCGCCTATCAGTGTCAAATAACGAATGCTTATGGAAATGCAGTCTCGCAAATCGCTTCGATTGTTGTCTACAGTAGGAGCAGTTTGTCAATTAGGCGTTGCGTACTAAGACAGAACGTCTTTTAGTCGAGCCGTACTTCACCGTGCAGCCGCGAAGTTACGACGCCAATGCCGGCAGCATGGCCTTCTTTACGTGCGAAGCGAACGGAAGTCCAAAGCCGTCGATACACGTAGCCGTGAAATCGACTGAAAGTCGGGATTGTTTTGACGTTGTTCTTTTTCAGTGGGTGAAGGACGGCATGACGTTGAACGACCAAACGAAGAAAATGCTCGGTTTTGCGAACGTTGACATGAGTCACGAAGGAGAGTACTGGTGTCGGGCGACGAATCTTGTCAGGAGCGTCGATTCTGACAAGGCCAATTTGACAGTCATTACCGGTGAGTTGGACGGTTCTGTGGCTAGGACTTCGTGAGGGGAGAGTAGGTCATAAGGAGGGCCTCTTTTATCAGTCTTCTAAGTAAGGGGAGGGAGGGAGGTAAAAGGAGGAGACCTTGCAAAAGGGAGGAAATGAATGTATTTGGGTTCCCATGTTGAGCAAATGGTATCTTTGTAGTTCCTCCGACGTTTGACGTGATTCCGCTGAGCGCGACGGTCAACTACGGAAAATCCTTTAATTTGTCGTGCGCCACTCGCGGCTATCCACAACCTAAAATACAGGTTTGAAAAACTTGAATTGTACGTCTCCTTTTCTCTTCATCGTTCTTTGAATTTTCAGTGGCTAAAGAACGGAGTAGTTCTACCGGGAAAGACAGGAGGGTCATTGACTGTGAAAGACGTGATCGACGCAGATGCCGGCACTTATTCGTGCAATGCAACCAACTCGATTGGCTCGACTGTGTCTCAAGCGGCGACAGTCAAAATTTATAAAGGTGCGGAGATTTTCGGTGGCGCGCGCCTTTGCATAGTCTATCTTTTCTCGTAGAGGGTCCGTCTTTCGTCAAAACTCCGCTTGGCGGACGAATCTTTGTGGGCCGTACGCACAACTTTACAGCAGAAGGCTACGGCGTTCCTCTTCCAACGTATTCGGTACGCAAAAGAATAAAAAGTGGGACTAGAAGCTAATGAAAATGAATTTTTTTTCCTGGCGCACTTCAGTGGTTCAAAGAAGGCGTTCGTATTCCGGGCGCCACGCGGTCCTACCTGCTGATTGACAAAGCAACTCGGCAGGACGGCGGCATCTATTTCTGCCGTCTAACGAACATCGTCACTAGCAAGGATTCTACGAAAGTCTATCTAATTGTCACAGTCCCTCCTACAACTGAAGGTAGGAAAGGAGAACAAATGAAGTCGTCGCGGAGTTTGAAATGGCTTCGCCTTAGCACCGACTACGACGGTCGTGCCTACTACAGAAGAAGCGACGACCGAAGCGACGACTGTTCCCTACACAGAAACGACTGAGCCGACTATTGAAACCAGTATGATTGGATCTGGTAGTGAAGCCGCCACACCAACATCATCTCCAACGGTAAGCAGGTCATACACGGCATTTGAGTCAAAATCTTAATTGCACGCGTTTTAGGCGACTTCTGCTTCAACGCCAGGCACGTTTTTCGTTTTTTTTTCTGTCGTTGCCCTAACTTTCTTCTGCAGAGACCACTCTAAGGACTACCTTAGTTAGTCCGTCTGAGGAGGAATCGTCTGTCAATATTGCTGTCATTATTTCTCCGTTTTTTGCTGTCTTGGCAGTCATCATTATCGTTTTGGTCACTCTGCTTGTGTAATGAGTGAAAGAACGCCAAAAGTTGCTCTTTGTGACTTGGGGGCGTGTTTAGGATTCAGCGTCGACGTCAAAATCTTGGTACTCCACGGAGAAAATCGGCCTCGTTGGACAAACTCGTCTTGACAAGAGAAATCGACAGTCACGACGACGCGCTGAGCACCGAAGGCGACAGGGTCCACATGACCGCCCTGAAAGCAGAAATCAAATCAGATATCAAATCGTAAGAAAACAGACTAAAGATAGACGCACTCTAAACGATTGTCAGAAGATCTGACCTGGAACAATTGCTTGGTCGTACGCCTACGTACGTACATCGGATCAGCAAGTTAGTAGAGAGAGAGAGAAAACGAGAGGGGACTGACGTTTATTGCTATCTCAGGAGCTGTGCCATGGACGGTCTCGCGTTGAAGACGTTGCTAGACCGAGCGCGAGATCAGAGGGATAGCAGTTCGGACGATCCCGACGAAATAAAGAAGCAGTTTGAGGTAAGGACGATGACGTACGTAGAACGAAAACGGATTTTGACCTGTGAACTTTCTTCGTTTTCCAGGAGACTCCTTCTAATATGATAACCATTCAGAAAACGCCGGCGGGAACGGAGTCGAAGAATCGATACATGAACGTTTTGCCAAGTGAAGAGAACTAAATGTTTTTGCCCTTTGTGCTCTCTAATCGCCGTCCGTTTTACCGTTTAGATCCCCACTCGGCCGTTCACTTGGAAGTGATTGACGACGATCCGACAACGAGCTATATCAATGCCAACTACGTTCGGGTACGCTTTTGTAAGACGTCGACGTGTACCTTTCTCTATGATATCATGCAGGGTTACAACATGAGACCTCGTGAATACATCGCCACTCAAGGCAAGTTTCACTTTTACGGTTTGCGGTTTTCACGACAGCTGTGATTCCGCAGGCCCAATTCCGTCAACGAGGGACGACTTTTGGAGAATGATCTGGGAACAGAAGGTCACCATCATCGTCATGTCGACCGGGCTCATCGAAAGGGGCCGAGTAGGGCAAATGCCATGAATATCACATGACGCGTGTTTTTTGTAACCTCCTTCACCTTTCAGATGAAATGCTGTCGATATTGGCCAGACACGAATCACGAGAACAGGGTGAGGTCAAACGGAAGTGACGTACTTAGCGGCCTTTGCTAATCTTACTTACCCAATAAGATGACGTACGGAAATATTTCCGTACGCGTCGTCGATGAGAAGCCCGGTTCGGAATATATTGTCACAACACTGGCGGCAAGGAATTTGTTCTCGGACGAAGAATCGACTGAAGACAGCGAGGAACGATTGATCACTCATTATTGGTTTACCTCTTGGCCGGACTTCGGTGCGCCAGTTCACCCATTTTTCTGTTGCCTTATATTAGTCCGCGCAGGAATTCCCAAGGAGTCGGGTCCGGTGCTCGACTTCCTGTCAACGATTCGAAAGGAAATCACTCTATCGTCTGGGCCCGTGTTGGTGCATTGCAGGTGAGTGGGTTCATGCATACATCCGGCCGGAAAAAACCTGACGGCGTTATTGCGTAATGCCTAGCGCTGGAATTGGAAGAACTGGAACTTTTGTTGCTATCGACATGGGAATGCAGCAGGTGGTCGCCCAACTTTTCCACTTTACTGTAGTCAACTCACTCTGCTCCCCCTCTATTGTAGTATGACGAAGAAGGCAAGGTCGACCCTTTGATGTACCTCTGCCTGTTGCGTCAGGATCGAGGAGGGTCAATACAGACGGCAGTAAGTGGACTTGCAATCAATTGGAAATGATATGGTCAATGTTGTGCTGATTAGGATCAGTACTTGTTCGTTCATGAAGCTCTTGCCAACTACATAGACATGAAGTCCAAGTGATGTACTTTATTTTCATTTGTACCACCCCCATCCCCCCACATTACGTTTTTTCGTGTTCGGTTCGTCCTCCTTTCGACGTTTGGAATTATGAGCTAATAAGTCTCCGGGACACACTGAACCGCGATGACGGAAAGGTCACGAACTGACGCCGTGGGACGGCGCGCTGTATATATGAGTCGGCGCACAGCAACGGCACCTTCACAGTACTCAACCTCAACGATGGACGAAGACATCTACGAACGCGGCTGCTACACGCCGCCACCCGTCCTACGACGACAACGCAGCATCGCCGACACTCGCCATCTCAGGTACTTATACGCGTTAGCTAGCCCATCCGTATCGTGTTACGAAGCGTCAACACACAACTCGCGAGTGAGAGAAAGGAAAAGGCCATGCCCCCATTCTTCCTCCCCCTATAATTCGATCCCTCCCCGCCTCGAGGGCACTTGACCGAATCCGCGTCATTATTTGTTTACATGCGTCTGCGGCCTGCTGTTCGCCGCTTCATCTCCGCTATCTATTTACAGTGCGTCGGTCGACTCGCTCATTTCGCCGCGACGCCGTCAAAGTCCGGCTATGGCACGAAAACTGTTCGGCTCCGTCGAAGAGGTAAGTCCCACGCGCGCGCGCGCGGTGCGCGGCGTCAAACGCGACCAAAAAGGGGACACTATTTCTCGACAGCTCGCCACCGTCGACGCGCGAAGCGGATCGTCTCAGACGAAGCGCTTTCGAATCGAAAGCCAGAGCGTTGAAAACGGACTCGAACAGGTGATTCTGAGAACATCCGTGAGCCTCCCTTTTTTCACAATCGGCGCGCCTCTCTCTCGTTCGCAGCTCGATTCGATCGCGTCGAAAACGACGACCGCCGCCTATTTGGAAAATCCCGAAATCGAGACGCGTTGGTACTTCAAGTATTTCTTAGGAAAAGGTACAGACCGAGGGAGTTTGCGAACCTACAGTAGACAGTGGGAAAGGGTGTGAAAGGGGGGTGTTGGCACTTCCGCATGCCGAGCAGCACGTGCTTATATCAACACGCCCACACGCTCGAGATCACCCACGAATTTGGCCTGTTATTCACTTCGAAAACGCGTGCTTATCGTTTTTCTTTCCTTCGTGTGCAGTTCATCAGAACTTTGTCGGATGCGACGCGAAGGGAAACCCGTTCTTTTTGTCCGTTGTTGCCACGGACGCCGACAATCACGGCGGCGTTCAGTATAGGAGTATCCTCTGGCAGAAAAAGGTGCGAATGACGCGCGCGTAAAGTCGAAAAGGGCGCGAACCTTTCCGGGTTTCCTCCTTTATAGGGCAACACTCGACTCTGCTTTCCGTACACACCGGGAAAATCAGTGAACTACAAGACCGTTTTGCAGTAAGAGAACGCGCTTCGACCGGACATTGCGGTTACGTCGCCCTTTTCATCGCAGACAGTTCAACATGACGAAGTTTGACAAGTCGCCGCGGGAAATTTCCAGTCCAGCCATACAAAAGGTGAGTCGATTAGGCGTCTCGTTTCCGGTAGGACAACTGAATAATATTTTCTTTTAGGACTTGTTGACTTTGGAAGAACAGGAGGTGAGTGGGACCCCCCACTCGTTTTGCTTCGCAAACACCCATACGTTCGTTCGTTCTTTTTGCACAGGGCACGGTCAACTTCAAGTTTGGCGTTCTCTATTGCAAAGAAGACCAAACGCAGGAAACGGATATGTTCAGCAACGGTAACGATAATCCTGACTGATCATAAAGCGCGAGCCGTTTTCTCTATTTCTCCTCTTCTCTAGTGTCCAGTAGCAAGAATTACAAAAATTTTCTCAAATTGCTCGGCGACAAGATTCCTCTCGAAAACTGGGATCGCTACCGGGGTGGCTTGGACAGAAGTAAATAGCAGAAAAACGAATGGATGGACCTTCGTCTCGTCACTGTTGCCTTTTTTTCCCCCCCAGGTGGACGTACTGGATCTCACTCCGTCTTTACCGTCTATAAGGGACACGAAATCATGTTCCACGTTTCCACCATGCTGCCTTATTCAACGGACAATCCGCAACAGGTGCGCCGCAGAGTTGCGCTTCATTTGTGATTTCCTCTCATCTCTCTCTTTTTGTGGTACAGTTGGAAAGGAAGAGGCACATTGGGAATGATATCTGTGTCATTGTGTTCTGCGATGGCAAACAGCCGTCCTTCCAGCCTTCGCAATTGAAATCGCAGTTTGTCCGTAAGCTATTTTTTCGCATAGAAATTCGGGAGCTCTGTAGCGACTTTTCTGTTTTTTTTTTTTAGATATTTTTGCTGTGGTGACTTTCGACGAGGAGGAAGACGCCTACGGACTTCAGGTGTACTCGTCGGAAGCGGTGCCCGTCTTTGGTCCCCATCTTCCGACGAAGAAGGCGTTCAAGGATCATTTGGCCTTTCGGGAATTTCTTCTTGCAAAGCGTAAAAATGAATTAAAGCAGACGCGAAAATCGAGAAGTTACGCGTGATTTTTCTTCAGTTATGAACGGGGAAAAGGCAGCTTACATGACGCCGGTTTTCAAAGAGAAACGTGAACGAACGCTGGACGTTTTGATCAAGGGTCTGGAAAAAGAGTACGAAGCCATCATGGTGAGAACGTCGCGCCCGGTGATATCGTTCTTTATTTGCCTCTCCTCTTTTACGGTTAAGGTACCTCGACACTCTGGGTTCATCAGCGACGGCTTGCCGGTTTTGTCTCCTCGCGTTCAACGGCGGAAAAATCAGGCGAAAGTGACGGAATTCCAGCAAATCGGTCAAGATCTCAAGTTGAAGAGAATCGTCAAGGGAGACGCTCCGACGAGTCTACAGACGAGCACTTCGATCAAACGTGACGTAAGCGCTTGAATACACATAGGAAACCCATTGCTTATTCTCGCGCTCGTTCAGCCTTGGGAACCCGAGCCGCTCTTCGACGAACCGTTTGAGCACGCCGTCTATTGTGGAGACACGTGGGGTGAGTATTTGGAGAGATGGAGAGATCTGCTTGACTCTTGATGATTTTTTTCTATAGGCGAGGATGTCGTTATTGGTTCCAGTGGGGGCGTCTTCCTGTTTCACGGTAGGTCCGAATTCCTTTCCACCTGCTGTGCATTTTCATCTTGGATTGTTTTCTTCAGACAAAGAATATCATTGCGTTATTCCCAAAGTGATGGTAATGCAACAGATGTCCATACTGGAGCAGCTTGGCATTGCGTTCATGCGAGGGAGTTCAAGTGAGAATTAATTAATATCGTCTTCGTCAGCAGTCGACGTTAATTTTTTTCTTCCATAGGTACGAGCAAAGACAAGTATCTGTTTGCTATTCCTCTCACGCAGTTGCACGCGTTCGGTTCGGGTGCCTTGTCGAAGGACGACTGCAAGAAGTTTCGAGTCAGCAAAACAAAAGGTAGGTAGCTGTTCCGTTGATTGCAAAGTGTTATTGATTTTGACCGATGTCTCATAGGATGTCACTTGTTTGCTGTGAGTCCTCTCGACAGCAAGACGTTTTACGTTGCTATCGCCGTGAAGACGAAAGTCATTGTATACAAGTGGGTGTACACGGTCGACGAGCGTCCTTCGTCAGAAATGGAAGGCCACATTGAATCCGCTCTCACATTTGTCAAAGTACGCAATTAATTAATTAACTAAAAGAGAAAAATTTCAGCATTGTCACGCCATAGGAGATTTCCTTTGGGGAGTCCGTCCACGTCATGAGACTGATCGACGGTTCGGTGACCGGCCGAAACGATCTACTTTGCGTCGGTTATCGTCGTCAATTCGAACTGGTCGACTTGGGAACGTACGAGAGAGAGAAAGTACTCGATCTAGGAAAGAAGTCGAGGGAGACGCTCGTATCGGTCCTCGACGTGTACGAAGACAATCACGCCGAAATTGTCGTAACACACGGACGTACGTGAATCTGAAATAATAACGTGAGGAGGATAATCGTTTCTCTCGCCTTTAGATATGTCGCTCAATAAGAGCCTATCGTCGACGGACGACGTTCCCGACGTAGAGATCAGGTGGAATTCGGCTCCCCACTCCGTCGGTACGGTGTGCGCTGTGATTTGCCGCGCGGCTCGTCGTGACGCGCCGTATTCGTTTGTTTAGCGTTCGTCTTTCCTTACATATTGGGCTTTTCCTCGAACACAATCGAAATTCGTCTAGCCATCAACGGCAGCCTGGTGCACACGTTGAAGATGCCGCACGTGCAACTCATTGCCGACAAGGTAAACGCGTTTGAAAAAAAAAAAGCAACGAACGCGGACGGGAAAATAATAGTTGCTCTCTTTTTCTAGAACGATCTCATCTTCGTTTCGACGGCGTCGATACGACGAACGCCGTCCATGAGCGACATGTCAACGGCCGGACAATCGAAGCCGAAGGCGCCTCGCATGCGAATGGTCTCTTCGTCCGGTACGCTTCAAGCGAGCGTCACGACGACGAATTACGTCTATCGAATCTCGGCCGACGCTCTCGCCGGCGTCACGCCGTCTTCGTCGCCTTCGAGCACGTCTCCCGTTCACTTGACGCCGCCCGGGTCCGAGATGTCGACGTTGATTGTCGGCGCGCCTAAGATCGAGATATCGCGCACGAAATCGTTGAGGCGTTTTCGGTTGGCAAGCCATTCGCGTAATCCGCACATGTACTCGAGTCTACGCGACTTGGAGTTAGCGTTTACCGACCCGGAGAGCCCTAGTTATAGTTCGAATGTGGACATGTCGCCGCTTTCGCCCAGCTTATTGGACAGGGGACTACCATCGGTCTCGCTCACCAGCGTGTAGCTAAAGTAAAGTCAAAAGTTATATATTGGTCTGGTAGTGAATTATTTGTTGAGTTCGCATTTTATTGAATGTAGTGTATAAAACGAACGTTGGAGGTTTTTTATTCTTATTCTTTTGCGTACAGTGCATTCTATTAAAGTAATTTCGTCTAAGCGCTATTTAGTCGGAAGAGGAGGTCGGCGGGGTTCCGCTTTTAGAGTCTGTGTGTTCTGCCGCTGGTTGTCATGGCGTTTGCTAGTACGCTACCAGTAGGGCGTGCGTTATCACTTATCAGGCGACATTTCAACTTTCGCAGCCGTTCCACACCGTTCCGCACGACGATGACGAGCGTGGAGGAGAATCGGAAGCCGCAGCGACGCCAACTGCCTTCTGTTCCGGGACGCAAATCGGTTCCTGTCGTGACCGTGTCCGCTCCGAACTTCCCAACGGGTTCGCTAAAGCGAGAAACGTCGTCGGCGTCGTCCCTTTCACCGCTGCTCGACTCGACTCGACTGTGGAGACGATCCGAATCGTCGGCGAGCCTCGAAGGATCGACGAGCGGCGAAGATTCGTCGGTGATCGTGGCCGTGCGCGTTCGACCGTTCAGCCAGAGGTAAAGCGCAGAAAAGAAAGGAAGAAATAGAGAGATAAGAGCAAACGAGGAGGAGGAGGTTGTGTTGCTATCTCGCTGTTACATGTTAGACCGTAATTGAGTTTATCTATTAGTCAATGTATCTGTACTGGAGTAAGGTGATGCGTTTGTTAGATGATAGATGCTTCTTAGTAGCCAATTAGGCGTCTTGCCTTTAAAAACGGATTTGTTTTGGTAGAGAAACTATCGATGAAAATACTTGCTGCATTGATATGAGAGGTCAGCAGGAGACGCTGATCACGTCGTCGAGCGGGCAAAAGCACGAATTCGTCTACGATTACTCGTTCTGGTCGGTGGACGACGTCAATCACCATTGCGTCGATCAGGAGGAGGTCTACACTCAATTGGGATGCCCGCTTCTAGACAGATCCTTTGAAGGATACAACACGTGCTTATTTGCTTATGGACAGGTAAGAAAGGGGGAGTGTTTTTCTTTTGCTTTCACGAATACCTATTTTTTTCAGACTGGTTCAGGGAAATCTTACACGTGAGTCATCTTTATCTTTCTGCATTGTTTTTTTCTTCTACGCGTTTTCCTTTTATCTAGAATTATGGGAGAAGGCGAAGCCGTCGGAGTGATTCCTCGCTTCAGCGAGGAACTCTTTTATCGTATTGATGCTTTAGCCAATGAAGAGGTATTCAAGTGAAACGCTCGTCTGAAGAGACGTTGATTCGTTTTCCAGACGACTTTCAAAGTGGAGATCAGCTTCTACGAGATCTACAACGAAAAGATACATGACCTCCTGTCGTCGTCATCCAAGAAAAAGAAGAAAACGACGGTGAGAGTAGAGAGAAAAGAAGAGAATGTCAAAGAGAGATCATTTTCTTTAGCTTCGCGTTCGAGAGCATCCTGTTTTGGGACCGTACGTGGAAGATTTGAACCAGTAGGTCCAGCTGGCGGAGATCGATTTTCTAAATTCCAGCTTCATTTTCAGATACGTGGTGACGTCAAACGAGGGAATTCAGAGATGGATTGAAGTTGGAACGAGAGTCCGAGCCACGGCCGCCACGGGAATGAACGATAAGAGCAGCCGCTCTCATTCCGTCTTTACTATTCGATTGACTCAGACACAGGTATCACATACATAGCTGTGACTGTATCTCTGTAGAGGAGGGGAAAAAATGCTTCTAGATCTTCGAGGGTCAGGAATGCACCAGAGTCAGCAAAATCAATCTCATCGACTTGGCTGGTAGCGAAAGATCGAGCAAAGCTCGAACGTCGGGAGAAAGGCTGCGGGTTAGGAAGCACCTGAAATGTCAGCTCAACGAATCGACTCTCTTCTTGTGTAGGAAGGTGCCAGCATCAATCGTTCCCTTCACACTCTCGGAAAAGTGATATCCTTATTGTCCGAGAGGTCGACGGGAAAAAAGCGGAAAGTTTTTATCCCATACAGAGACTCGTCCTTGACTTGGTACATACAATATATTTTATTTACGTATTCATTTCCAGGGGTCCTGGGGAATAGGTTGTTGAAAGAGAGTCTCGGGGGTAATTCGAAGACGGCCATGATTGCGACGATCAGTCCGTCTCTCGAGCATTACGAGGAATCATTGAGCACACTTCGATATCATTTCATTAATTAATACGATAGCTGGGGCGTGGGAAATTTCTTTTTTTTTGATTCCTTGACTAGTTTTTTTCACGTATGCGCAACAAGCGAGAAATATTGTTAACGTGGCGAAAATCAACGAGGATGCGAGCGCTCGACTGATAAGAGGTTACAGGTTCCCAGATCTTGGTCGTTTGCGCACAACAACGTTGGTTTTTTTAGAGTTGAGAGACGAGATTGAGAGATTGAAACGATTGCTTGGCAACGCGAACCAGTCAGGAGAGGAAGGCGGCGTGGTGAGCATTGCCGAACTCTTGGCGCTGAAGGAGAAGCTCCATTCAAATGAACAGCTGATGGTTGATCACACAAGGCAAGAAGAAGGGTTGACTCGTCAAAATTCTCCCTCTGATCATTCACTCCGTTTAGGACTTGGCAAGAACGATTGGATATGTCTGAGAGACGATATAGAGAAGAGGCGGATCAGTTTAAAGTAAATAGTGAGATAGTTATTAGTTGAGAACGACGTGGAATTGTTCTCTTTGATACAGAGATCAGGAGTTGCTTTTAAAATTGAAAATCGTCTGCCTACGCTAGTCAATTTGAACGAGGATCCTCAGCTTTCTGAAATGTTGCTTTACGTCGTCAAAGAAGGTGTCATTGAGAAGCAGTACTGCCATAGGTAGTGGTGTAAATTTCTGTAAAAAAGGAACGACTACAGTTGGCCGAGAAGATGCGGAAATCGAGCACGATATCGAATTGACAGGAGCCCTAGTTGCCGCCAATCACTGGTGAGAAATGTTGAGCGTTAACGTTCACATGGACAACGTTATCCGTTATAGTATGATCGAGAACAATAACGGTACTGAGATCACTCTTACACCGATAGGTGAGGAGAGGTCGCGTGAGAATGACCACGGTTTTCTTTATTACTGAAATTTCTTTAGGTGACGCTAAGACGTTTGTAAATGGGGAGCAAGTGGAAATAAAGACGGCTTTACACCACGTACGAATTCGTGTTTTGGTTGATTTCTTTGACTCTTTTTCTCTCGCAGGGAGATCGAGTTGTTTTTGGCGGCGATCATTTTTTCAGGTTTACAGTTCAATTAGTACATAATGCATGCCGATTTATTCGTGTATTAGATTGAATAATCCTGCTGAAGTGAAGGATCTAAGTAGACAGTCGTCATCGTCGGCTTCGTTGTCTAAAATCCGGCAAAAAGGATTTGAGTACGCAAAAGAGGAGTTGTTTCAAATTCAGAACGAAAGGTTTATTTGATCATACATCTATGGACGAAGAATTGCGATTTAGTGTCTATTTCTTAGGCTAGAAGCAGAAATTGAGGAGGCAAAGATGAAAGCTAACGAAGAAGCTCTAGCTGAAATTCAAAGGGCGAAAGAGGAAGCGCAGAAACTGCTTGAAAATCAGAAGTTGCAGCACGAAACGAAGCTTCGTGCATTATCTGAACAAATGGTGAATAATTTCTTTCTTTGATTATTTGCCAAGTAATCTCGTCTTATTGCGCAGGAAAGCCACCATGGAGAAATGTCCGAGCTGGAAGCAAATTTGAAAAATGATAAGAATAAGATTGAGGAACTGGAAATCACCAAACAAGTGCGACCCCAGTCGTTTGCCTTATTATCGTTTATAAGCGCGCATAATTTTGAAAGGCCTTAGAAGACGAACTTATCGCTAAGAAACACCAAATTTATCTCCACAAACTGAGTACTGAAAAGGTATATAACCGAAATATTTCGACGAAATTACGACTTCCTCTGTAGGCTGAAGTGGAAAGGCGAGAAAGGCAAACGAAACTTCTAACCGATCTGGAAAGCGAAAAGCAAAAGATCGAGGAAGACGTGGCCAAATTGAAAATAAATAAGGTTTGCTTGAAATCTCTTTTTGCTTGATGATTTTACGTTCCTTGAATTAGCTGCAAAGGGAAAGGAATAAAGGACTGCCCGGAAGTTTTGCACTGCATTCACGTAGAGCATATGTACATAGGAGGAAAACCTTTTCCTTTACACTCTATTGTCAGCAGCGGAAAAAACGAGCAAGAAGGATCTAATGAGAGTCTCGCTGTTGATAAGAGAAGCGAACAGCATAAGCGCGAATCTCCAAAAGCACACTGTATACGCGATAACGACTCAAATGGACGAATTCAGCCGATGTCTCTGTGTTTTAGACGTTCGAAAGGGAAGACGCGCGAGGAAGCGGAGGCGAGGTACGTTCGGTAGAATTAGCCGTTTGTCTGAAGACTTTTGTTGCATTGAATGTATATAAAATCAGACCGTCATCAGAATTCGTCTTCATAATACCAAGCTCGGCATCACGGCCACGTGGGATTTAGACAAATTCGAATCTCGACTCGAACGAATGAGAGAAATCTACGAAGTGAATATAAACAGACGCGAGGTTGATTATCTTTACTGATTTTGCCTCTAGGACGAAACGGACAGCCAGACGGACGATCTTTTCTACGACCCCAACGACGAATGGGAAAAAGATTCGTCATTCTCGGCGTCGTCCCCGTCCCCGTCTTCGAGAGCGTAAATGGGAGCAGTTATTGCGATAGGGGCTCGCATAAAGAGTGTATTCTCTTCAGTTCGACTCGTTCTCTTGCCAACAGAAAGGCCTTGTCTGCACCTCGCCTTAAGGAGCTTCCTTCGTCTCTTCCCGTTCGTTTGCTTTCTGATTTCTTTTGTCGCATCTAGTTAACGTTTTTGTCTTGTGTAGAAATCGTTTAGGGATCTGCTTACGTCTCAAGCAGCTGTCGTCGCATCGTCGCCACTTTTGGCGGGCAGACGACCGTCATCTCAGTCGACACGTACAGTTTAAATAAAAGGGGTGTCTGTATTATAAATTATACTTTCTGTTGTTATTCAGCCATGTCCACTGGAGGTGTTTCGTCTATGGACGACCTGACCTTTACGTCGACACCCTTTACACCTCGTTCAGAAATGAGAAATTTCGGAGGTATCATTAGATAATGATTTATTCTCATCTTCTACGTTTTACCTTAGATGATGTCTTCAAATCACTGACATCAGTGCCTGTCATTTGCAAGAACATGATAACGACGGCAATGGCAGAACTAGACGATCTCGGTCACTATAGCAATTGAAAAATGACAATCATCTATTATTTTTTACCGATAGGATCGTCGACGGGCCAAAAAACGCTAGCCGATCGCGTTTTGGAGCAGTGCCAGCGTTTGAAGGTAGCAGCCACAGCATTGCAACAAATCTTCAAAACGAGAAACGAGTCCGCATTTTCGACCGGTACAGTACATCCGTCGCGTCGTCGTAAACGACATTCATTCGACTGGTCGTGTGTGTTAGTTCCTCTCTGTGAGCAAGAGGAGGCTCGCTTTCAATCGATACACATGTCGTCTGCCATGGGCATTCTCACGGAACTCGTTGCTCATTGGACGCATCTCGGTCTCGATTCCAATTCCGAAGTATCGTTGGCGGAGAGTTTGAAACGGCAGCTGAGGGAAGCGACGCAGAAGGTGAACGTCAATCTGGCGAGAATGCTTCAAGTAAGATAACACTTGTGTGTGTGTATATACGTGCCTGTTTCTATAAAGGAATTTAAAAATTAGGGTTTGATCAACGAAATCGATTCTATGGTTGACGATTCGGCGATTCAAGTCGTTGAGGCAATCACGTCTGTAGCGATGGAAACGGGTGCTCTTGCCATAGCAACGCTGGGCAAATTTTCGAGCGGACGTCGTGGCGACGAGTCTCAGGCCAAAGCGAAAGACGACAAGGTAACGTGGAAACGCGAAAACAACTACTGTAGTCAATGTTTTCTTTTCGCCCAAAGGTTGACGACGATTTGAAATTGGCGTTTCGTCAAGGCGGCGAAATATTCGTTGAACGTCGCTTACAGGCAGCTCGATCAACAGTCGAAAAGGCCAGTGAACTGTGCCAGAAATTGGTCGAAAGAAATGCGAAGGATCAAGTATAGAAGGAACTCTCGCGATGTCCTACATCCCTCAATCGTCAAATTTTTTCCAGGTGCCCAAAGACGTTCTAGATTCCGTCGTATCTCTTCTCGAAAACGTTTCGTTTGTTGTGAAGAACGCAAAAGAATTCCAGGTAAAGCGAGTACGCCTTAAGTTTTCGCGCTCCTATAAGAACAATTGATTTTGAAAGAGAGAATACGTGAATTGTCGCGAGGACGGCGACGGAGGCGGCGGCACCGGCTCGTCGTACAAGAACTATCAGCGCATCAAAGGCGTGACGGGCGAAGTGAGCGACATTGCGGACGCCGTTCAGTCGATGTCAAAAGCGTGCGCTCACTGTCACATCGAACGCGTTCAAGTGGCGACGAGAGCGGTGGCGAAATACGCCGTGCAGCTGCTCGACGTGCTCAAACTGAAGGGTCCGCATTATGCGAGCGACGCGAGCAGCGACAGCAGCGAGTCGTCTTCGTTGGATCTCGAGGGCTGCATTCGGAGTGTTATTCGCGCAGCGAAAGCCGTAAGCCAGCGAACGAAACACTACACTTCTAATGCGAGCGAAGTGGAGGCGAAACGCCGCCTCCTTGGAGGAGCGACCAATCCGCGAAGACCGAGCGGAGAAAAAGGCGTTTTTCTTTTGCGAGAATCAGATACGTAATGCACACAGAATCTGCTGCATGCACCGACCCCTGACTATAATTTAGCATCGCTCATAGTTTTCTCTTTTCTATACGGGTAGAAACAGGACGCTGCCATCTTGATTCGTTAGCCGTTCTAACGTTAGACTATTCCCCACTCCTCCGTTACCCCGTTTAGATTATTTTAGAGCAGGCCACGCTGTCGTTTGCGATAGCGCACGTTGACTTGCCCGTGATAGAACGGACGTAGAGCCTCCACCGTGTACCTATCTGAAATTTCTATACGTAGGCGTATCCATCAAGTTCCATTTGGATAAAAAAGCGAAATCTGTGTCGGATAAATAATTTTGAAATATGTATAGGCGTATCCACGAGGTGTCCCATTTCGAAAGGCAAACTTATTTAGAGCGAGTAAACATCTTAGAATAAAAGGGTACTGAGTGTAGGGTGTTCGGGGATTACACACAGGCCATCATTATTATCGGGCCCAGTAACGCGCTCTAATTCAGATCCGTTGTTCGAGGAGATGGACAGGAACGATAAAGTAGCCGCTGCGAAGAGAAAGGTAGAATGTCTCTGATTCTCTCCTTACGTCCGGCGTCTCATAGTCGCATCTTCTAGCTCAGAAAGTTTCAACAGAGATCCAAAACCTGCTCGCCAGCGAAAGTGGCCGATCGAAGCGAGACACCGTCTGGCGTAAGTCAAAGAAACAGCATTTCCGATGCGTTTTTCGAGTTTCGTTTGCCGTCAGAACGACCAGAGCCGCCTTTCGGCGGATCTCCAACGAGGGGCGACGTCACCGAGGTGCGAGACGCAGTCTCACTAGTCTCAGACTCCTTATTTCTTCCTCTTTCCTCTCGAATAGAGCGTCTTCGACGGATTTATTCCGGCAGATCGTAATAAGACTCGCGCACGAAAGTTTCTCTGTGACGTAGAGGTCCATTGTTAGAGTTCGGAAGCAAGTGGAATACTAGCAGGCGTAGGGCGGACAACTGAAAAGGGATCATCTTTACACACTGCTCACCGAAGCTCTGAATTGGTACGCCGTTATTATATTATGTCATCGATCTCATGCTTCTTGTGCTTCTTGCCCCATAGAATGACAGCAAGCACTTCGCTGGAGCGTTGAAGGTGCAGACGACTCTCGTCAAGGATCTTAATCAACAGCTACAGAAGCAGGTTGGATAGGAGGCAAAGAAGGGCAGTGCAGCATGCGATTTTTCTTTTTTGACAGGCCGAGGAATTGAATGCTCAGTATCAGGAGAATGCTAGACTGAGAAGTGATTTTCGTCGTCTTCAGTCCGACGATGGCGGAGTCGAAAAATTGAGAACGGAACTATTGGCAGTCACCGAGCAACTTAAAGTTGGTTATTTATACGTACTTATACGTACTATGTGCTATTCTTTTTCCTGCTCTTAAAACTACTCTGTAGGGTCACGAGCAAACTATTGATATTCTAGTCGAAGAGAAATCGGAGCTTCACACGAAGCTGACGCGACAAAACGTTATCATACAGGAAAAGACTAGTAAGGAAAATTTTCTCTTTAGCCTTCTATTTTCAGTGAGATTTCGTTTTGTGCGATCGTTTAGGCGAGTGCCAGGAGTTGATGAGAAGACTGCAAGCCGGCAGCGAGAGAATCCGTCAACTGGAAATGGCTCTAGAAGAAGCGCACACCGATTTGCAACAGCACAAGCAGGTTTCTAAGTGTCTTTGTCATTTCTATTGCGATGTGTCAATGTTTTCGGTACAGAATCGAGCGTCGGATGAGAAAAATAGCAGTAGTCTTCAAGCGTCCGTTCAAGCGCTGGGGTAATAGGGCATCTCGGCGGGGGAGAATTAGCGTTTTATTTTTATTTTAATTAATTGAGTAATGAAAACGAGGAATTGAAACATCAAGTGTCGGAATTGACGAATAAACTTGTAGCTCAGGTAGATTGGTCTATTCTAGTTGCAGGGTGGGGGAGTAGGGATTCGATTGCAGAGCAAGACGAGTGCCAGTTTGGATGGCCAGTTGAAAGAGGCTCGGTCGAAGCTTTCTCTCGCCGAAACCCTTGTTCAACAACTGTCGGGCGGAAGCGACGACGCAAAAGAAAGAGAAGAGGCCTATAAAGCGATGAAGACTCAAAACGAACAACTCGTAGCTCAACTCAACGAGGTCTTCTACACACTGGGGGGTGGCGTTTTTTTCACATTTATTTTTGAATGGCCGCTCACAGACGATTCGGTCGCTACAGAGTCTATCAGCGGAGCACGAAGAGACGAAGAGGAAGTTCCAGGGAGTGTTCAATCAGTACGAGGGTCGAGCTCAAGCGTTGGCAAATCAGGTTAGTATTCTCTCGCGCGGCGCGATTCCTTGTCGTATAATGCTCTATCTCGCAGGTCTCCACTTTGACGAATGAAAAAGGGCTTTTAGTTGGACGCCTTCAGCAGCAGACGGCTGCTGTGAAAGAACTAGAGCTGAAACTGGGTATGCTTTGGGTTTACTAGTGATTCGCCCCGTGAGTTGGACTTTGATTTTAGATGAAACGGTGCGACATCAAACTGCTCAGTTGGATCACACTCACACTATTCAACAGCTGACGACGGAAAATGAGAATCTTTCGGCGCATCTTGCGGCTATGGTACGTTGGAAAAGATTTCTTAGGTTTTGAATAGAGCTACATACAGCGTTTTTTTGTTTTCTAGACTGACGAGAATCGGACACTGCAAACGTATTGGTGACGTCGTTCTTGAGCCTATGCAGCATTTTTCTTGTTTTTTCTAGCTCGAAAGAAGAAATTTCTGCAAAATTGGAAGAGTACGAGGTGACGGTGACGCGGCTCGGTGAAGAGGCCGTCGATCGAGCCAAACTTCTCAGCGACATGCAGAACGACAAGGCGACGATCAGTCGGTAAGCAGCCGCGTTAGACAAAACAAGAGCGTGCGTTGAATTTGACACGTTGTTAGTGCTTTACTGCAAAATAAAGAATTGAAAAGTCAACTGGAAGAGCTTCAGCAAGCCTTTGTTAAACTGGTATCGTACGCGGTTATTCCTTACTGCTTACGGACTGCACGTTTTCTTTTGTTAGACCAACGACAATATGCAGCTTGCCAGTGATTTACAAACATCTCAGCACTGGGCCAATCAGTTGTCCTCTCAGCTCAATGGCAAGAGAGAGGAGCTTGAAACGAGAGATCTTCAAGCTGAAGCCGAGCAGTTTGAAGAGGAGAAGAGGAAAGTGGACGAACTTCAGACAAACGATGCCGATCTAGTTGAGAAGCAAGCAGAAATGTCAATTAGGGACGTCGCAGAAAGCGAGAAAATGATTCGCGAAGACGAGATTCCTCCTTCGCAGGAAGTGCATCGAGACGAAGCTGATGACGACGGCGAATCGGAACAAAAGAAAATCGTATAAGGCTTTGATTGCGACCGCGCACATTCTGCACTTGCGCGTTTTTTGGTTACAGATTGAGTCGTTATCGGCGTCCGTACGACAGCTAGAAATGGAGCGAAACTCGTTGTTTCAACATTTGCAAGAGTTGAAGAAAGAGAACGAGGTCATTCGTCAGACGAGCGACGATGTTCGAGCGTCGTCGGTTAGTTTCAGTCAACTTGAGACGAGTTTTAATCAGCTGCAGGCACGTCGAAGTAAATTGTTTAGTTTTTTTCTCCGAATTCTCTTTCAGGATCAATTTGTTCGGGTCATGCGAGAAAAAGCGGAATTAAGTGACGACGTGCAGCGGATGGAACACGTCATTATGCAACTGGAAGGTGAAACAGAAACGATTGGTAAGTGCGAGACGGAAAGTGATGGGGAGGGTCCGAGAAACCAAAAATGTCTGCGTTAGGGGAATACATAGCACTTTACCATCACCAAAGGGACCAGCTTAGAGTCAAATTTGACCAAAAGGATAAACATATAGAGCATCTAATGTCGCAGCTATCTCAAAGCCAGGTACGTTGGTGTACCTGTTGGTGTTTTGATTAAGGAGATCGCCGGACTTTAGGAACGTTTTAGTGAGATCGAAAAGCTGTTGAACGGGCTACTGCCTGGAAGAGAATCTCAAAGCGAATCCACTGTCGAATCTTTAGTGGATCATTCCGGTAACTTGTCGTCGTCTACAGTAAACGATCGGCGAGTCAAAGAGGTACTTCGTCTCGTTCACGAGGCGAGCCAATCTTCAGCCGTTGCCCGGCAACCTCCAGAATCCAATTACTATCGCGAATACGTAGATAACCAACTGGTCACTTCGTCGTTCTTTCCCTTTTCGGGAGATAGCGGCCGAGAAGTGCTCGTTCTCTGAGTCGCAGTATTGTGAACAAAGTAACAAAGAGAGAGAACTATTATAGTAAACACGAATTCAACACAGAAACACAACGTCAGCTAGACTACAGTGGCTTTGACGAAAATGCAGTCATTTTTCACAAAGCCTTCATTCCAAATCTTGTCTAACGGGGCAAATAACGGACACCCCGACGCTATGTTCATCATGTTAGTTGGTTGCTTAAACGAAGAGCTTTTTGGATCTGGAATGAAAGAATCGGTGATAGGCCGCGCTTTTCCGGGATTTAGAAGGGTGAAAGATATTTTCCGCTGAAAGGGCCAGTCCAAAATGTCGTCATATTCACCCTTCATGACGACGAAAAAGAGAGAAACGTGTTTACTTTTTCCCATTCCGTCGCCATAGGGATAGAGCCTCAAACACATTTTGTAACCGTAGTGACTGGTAAAGAAAGGCTGACTGTAGAGGGAGTGCGTCTTTCCGCTTGCAGCGTCTTCGTATCGACGACTAAAATTGCTTATTTTCCAAATAATAGTACCGTCGTAACTGGTCGATTCGAGAATGCTGAGTCGGAGATCAAACTCTGGCAGTAGGGTGTTCATTTGCCTTAGTACGTCATCTTGACTTTTTCTTTCTCTTTCTAGCTGAGCTTGACGTGCCTCTGCTTGTTCTAACTTTCTTTGCAGCTCTTCGAAAGTCGTCCATGAGACGCTCCCCGATTCGAGGTCATGAACTCGTGTTTTCAAATCCACGTCTAATTTTCGTTCCATACTTGAAACCTTCTCTCGTAGACTAACTAATTCGGAATTTTCACTCTTGGATGAAAAGCCGTCTAACTTTACATTGGTTGCAAGGTAGGTTGGCACTGTCGTAGACGGCAGACCGTCTTTCACAACTTCTCCAATAGACGAGGGAAAAATTTGTTGTGGGTCAGATTCCAATTCTTTGACTACTTTATGCGCCTGTTTCGGCACAGACTCTAAATCTTTGACTCTATGAGTCAATTCACGTAAATGCAATAGCACATCTTCTTGGTGTGAAGCTAGGTTGTTGTGTGGAACCTAAAGAAGGAATTTGGCTTTTACATAATGTGAATAGGCCTTTTTACCTTTTGTTCACACCCATACAAACAGAGTTCGATACATTCGCTCTTCTCCAAGTGGTTAGCAATCTGGCAATACAAATATCTTTGAATTGATAGCAAAGTAAAAACCAGTAAAAATGGCTGACTTCTTTTCCTGATCTTCTAACCAGTCCGCACTTATGCGGACAATCTACCAAACTGTCGGGGCACTCGTTAATTAAATGCTTCTGTACAAAGATTAGGGTCTTAAGTTCATCACTTTGATGTTTCAATTCAAAGATTACTTCATAGTTTTCCGCTAAGACAAAGATGTTGCAAAATTTGCATTCTATTTTCCTCTGAGGGCAGATAGTCGTAACATGGCTATGTTGATCTCCTCGAGGTAGTTTATCCCCGCATTCTTCGCATGTGATTATCACGTAGGAGCACTGACTTATATGATCCTTAAAAGAAATTGTCATAACTGTTAATTAAAAATGATGCTTTGACAAGATTACGTCATAGCCAGCTAGTTGGCCCCGCCATTCACATTCATCTATTACGCAACGAACCCTCAACTGTCTTGTCTCTCTCTTAGCAAAATTGTCAGGGAAACACTGCACACAGACATTGTGTGTTCGTCTGAAAATCACTTCAAAATTGTAAGACCTACCTCTTCCCTTTTAAATGGTGTCATATCTTCAGGACATTTTGGAGTGGACATTCTATTTTTAAAACTTTGTATGAACTTGCTGAAAGTGTATAGATGAAACGGCCTTACTCATTGAGGCAATGGCAGCAAAATCGGTGTCCACAGCTGCTCTGGTGAGGATCTTGCAAGACCAGACTGCACCAAGTACATTTGTGCTTTGGTAGAATTGCGTCCAAGAAGATTTCTTTAGGATAAGGACTTGTAGTGACTCGTCGGAGAGTAGACATAGACATGATCCCACTCGTTTCTCAAAGCCCAATGGCGGGGCCAACTTCACTTCCGCTTGAATGCTAGAAAAAGCTCAATTGCTGCGCTCTCTCTTTTTATATCCGTGCGTGCCCGAACCTATTACAACCAATGGCAGCTTGCCACATCCCCTGGTTCGGGGGGCGGACGCAAGGGGTTTCCCCCTACGCAGGGATATCCCTGCCCTAAGCCCCTCCTCAATACCCCAGTCCCCGGACGCCCGGCCGTCACGCCCGCCATGCGTCGTGCGATACGGTTCTTAGGTACAAAAGAGCTCAACTTTGTTAGCGGCATTCGCCAAGATGGCCGCGGGTCCCCATTCGACAACTTCGAACCGGCGACGTGGACCCGATTGTCGCAGGCGCGCAATTCGAACGCAAGTGACGTCGCCCAAGCCGTCGAATCGGCATCAGGCGCCTGCACGACAACATCGTGGTCGACAACGTCGGGCCGCGAACGGGCAAAAATCCTTCGCAACGCAGCTCAACTCATACGAAGACGCGTCGAAGAAATAGCTGAACTGGAGACGAGAGACTGCGGAAAGCCGCTCTGGGAATCGAAAGGCGACGTCGAAGCCAGTGCCGACTGCATCGAATACTTCGCCGGCTTGGCACCGTCCATTCACGGCGAACACATTCATCAGTTGGACGGCGGCGGATCGTTCGCATACACGCGACGCGAACCGCTTGGACTTTGCGCCGGAATCGGCCCGTGGAATTATCCTTTTCAAACCGCCTGCTGGAAAGTGGCGCCAGCGCTCGCTTGCGGCAACGCGTTCGTCTACAAACCGTCGCCACTTGCGCCGCTCAGTGCCGTTCTGCTAGCCGAAATCTTCGTCGATGCCGGCCTGCCGCCGGGAATATTTAATGTCGTTCAAGGAGACGGCGAAACGGGAAGGTTGTTGGCAAGTCACGAGGGAGTTGCAAAAATTTCCTTTACCGGATCTGTCCCGACGGGAAAGACGGTAGTAAATAGTTGAATATTGGTGTTATTGATTAACTTTTGCGTGTCAGGTGATGGCAACTGCTTCTGGCAGTGTCAAGCCTGTTACACTTGAGCTGGGAGGAAAATCGCCAATGATTGTGTTTGAAGATGCTGATTTGGATAATGCCGTATCCGGTGCTATGATGGCCAACTTTCTGTCTCAAGGCCAGGTACTTGGGTGCTGTTGATCTTCTCTTTTTTACGGTGTTTTTTTTTTCAGGTTTGCTCCAATGGTACTCGCGTATTTGTTCACAGGAAAATCAAAGATGCGTTTGTGAGCAAACTCGTGCCGAGAGTGGCGTCTCTTCGCGTTGGACATCCCATGAAGGAGGACACCCAAGTTGGAGCTCTCATATCTCCCGATCACGCAGCAAAAGTACTCAAGTACATAGAATCGGCCAAAGACGAGGTAAAGACAACGAGAGAGAGGAACGCACTCAGAGAGAAATTTTTTACGTGCAAAGGGCGGTCACCTTTTATGCGGCGGAGAAGCTCTGAGACCTCCTGACACAGCCAATGGCGCATACATATCACCAGCAATCGTTGACGGATGCAATGATTCCATGCAGGCAAGACTATTTATTACTTGACACAGACAATGGAACCCTTACTATTTTAGGCTGTCAAAGAGGAAGTCTTTGGCCCTGTTCTTTTTTTGCTCGACTTTGAGAACGAAGAAGAGGTCATCCACAGAGCAAACGATACTGTGTACGGCTTAGCGGCTGGCATCTTTACAAGGTATGCTTTTGGATGTACTAACTTGGAGGGGTCTGTGCCAATTGAGTTGCTTCAGGGACGTTACGCGAGCTCATCGCGTAATAGCTTCGCTACAAGCCGGCATGTGTTGGATAAACAATTTCAATGTACAGCCGCCTGAACTGCCGTTCGGCGGATACAAACAGTCGGGCGTCGGTAGAGAAAATGGAACGGTGGCTCTGGATCACTACAGTCAATTGAAGACGGTCTACGTAGAAATGGGCGACGTCAAGAGTCCATTCTAATCGACTGGTCAGTCAAAATCTTATTTCATACATATTTGGAAGAGATTAGATACTCAAGTTGTGCTAATATCATAACGTTAATAGATCCGCCGTTAAGCTTGAAGGCACTTGAGCAAGTATCCCCTGTGTCGGACGACGCCTCTTGATTTCACCACGGTGCTGTATCGAGAAAGCCAAGACCGTTTCCACTTCTGAGGGTTGGCCATTTGCTGTGAAAAGGTTTCATGAAAATCGTCGGCGGAAAGAATATCTGCAAAGCAAAGGTATCGTCATCATCATCATCGCGCGGTCAGCAGAAATTTGCTTGACAAGGTATTTACCGTGGGGGTCGCTCGTCGTTACGAGACGAATGTCATTCTCTTTGGCAAAAGCATTCAGGTCTTTGGGAATGACGCAGCATGACGCTACATTAATCTGATTGAGCACGGGTTTGACCTGGAAGACGATAAAAGAAAAGAACGACAATCCTCGCTAGGTTAATGCAGCACCTTTGCCCAAGTGAACAATTCCTCCAAGTTGGGCTTATCAAGATTGCAGATGCCCATACTGGAAACGATTCCCTTCTCTTTTAGAGCCTCCAGACTCTGCACATACAAGACACTCGCGACTCTCCAAAGAGGAAGATGAAATCGCGTACTTTCCAGTGAGGTTTCAGCATGTCGACGGTGAACCCAGTGCCAGGAAAAGACAAGACAACCAAGTCAACATAGGAAACGTTCAACTCCTCACAAGCTGATACGGTAAGAAAAGTGCCGATATGATCACCCTCGAATAGAATTTTCTCGAGCACCTTTGCTAACAGCTTCTGGCGTCAAAGCGGGGTCAGGGTCGTTGAGAAATATTTTCACTAGAAGTCGAAAAAATGAATCTGGTCTGATGGACGACTATCATAGTATGTACCCGTCAATAGTAAGTCTTCTCTTTCGCCCTTTTCAATCGTTTCGGTGTAGTCCGGGTTACGGCACTGAGATTGCGTCTAAAAAGAACGATTTCGGATGTTGCAGGTATCTAGATACGAAATCAGGGTACCGTGTCCGATTCGATCACTTTTAGCGTCGACGATATGGCAAGTGTGACCTAAATGCAGTGGGATGACGCTCGCGCGAGAGCGTAAACAACGACAGTCGGGTCACCTCTCTCTTGGCATCGACTTTCGTGTGGCTTTTACGCTTTGCAATGTTGCCGGTATTAATCAGTAAGCTCTTCGTGTCCATCTCGCTCGTGACTGTCTGCTGTACAGTCTGCTCCTGTTCTCTTTCGTCTACGAAACCACGCCTCTTAGCATGATGCGGGATGACGCACCGTCAATGCCCGGATCGAAAAAAGAACTGACGGCACATGGACGGCATGTAGCCGCCGATTATGCCGGGAATGCGCGTTTCATTCGGCAGGTCTATGCTTGGGCCTTCATGTCGTTGGCAGGCAGCACACCAGGCCTACACTGTAGCCAAGAGCCTAAGAAGCTGGAAACGATAGCACCGAGGTGGTGTCTGGTTGACGCGAAGCAGTAATGGTGAGCTCAGATCGGGATCGTACTTCGTAAGTCGGGTTTTGCACACATCCCTGCCGCCAGCGCGAATTAGGTAAATAGGAGTTTACAGTACCGCCAAAGTATCAGTTTACCGCCAAATTATTTACCTTATAAATACGTGAATCACATGTAACTAAACTATAACTAAAATAATGCAATAACTAGAAGATACAACAACAGACATACGTAGGGAGTTCAAGTTCAAGTTATTGCCGCAGTTGAATCAGTCGGCTCACAAGTCCCTGACGGCGAAGTTTCATTTCTCCTTTTTGCGTGGCTAGACTCTGCGGTGGTCGACGATGTTCCACCTCACTGAGCCGAATGCTGCATGGAGCCTACGACTCGACGCACCCACAGCCGTACTGCAACAGCAATGGCTTTGAAGCGTTGCTGTTGCAGTACATGACTGTGGCTGCATTGAGTTGTGGGTAACATGCGGCGTTTGGTTCGGTGTGGTGGTACATCGCTGACCACTGCAGAGGGTCTAGACACGGCTGCCCTATCCAAACTTTGACCAGCAGGTGCTGTGGCAACGTCTCCTCCAACAGCACTTTCTTGCACACGCTTTTTTCAACACTGGCAGTTACTTTTCCAGCAAAGTACTGCAATCAGAAAATGACGATTCGGAGTCACGCGAATATTGCAATGTGCACTTACACTTGTAGAGAGGGCAGCAGGAAATAGAGGGTTGGCGTATGATTACAATATCCTTTTTTTCTATTTTTTTAATCAGTTCTCGGAGGAGAGGTTCCAAGTCACCTATTCTATCATTTATTTCCTCCAATTGCTTATTTTGATAATTTGCTTCCATGGCACCGTGCGCAAACGAAATCTTAAGCAAGCGGTTAATGATATGCTAATACGGGAGTGAGATCCTATTCGGAGTCCCCAAGAGTCCCAAGAGTCCCCAGAGTCCCCAGGAGTCCCAGAGTTCTTTTGCGCCCATTTGTGTTCGTTAGACATGCGTTGCACGCTTAAAGAATGTAGGATCTAAGATAGCGCTTGGAAGCACTCGCTCTTGTGCCGATCAGGGTGCAGGAGTGAATACACAGGGAGGAAATAATGTGCCTTCGCTAGCCAAATTACCTTTCTGCACTGGTGGCTTCTCTTTCTTCTTTTCTCCCTCTGGTGGGGAGTTTGAGGGGAATGAGAGCTCTGTGTATGACGCAGGTATATTATACAATGGAGTTCTGTCATATGACTTAATAACAGATGACAACACTAGGCTATTTATAGCATTCCCGGTGGAACCCCTCCTTGTTTAGGCTAATTGTTTTTCTCACGAAAGTACTCTCGTGTCCATACGAAAGCATTGCGTTCATGTAATGAATTCAAAGAGATTCAGTCGCTGTTTTCTTGCAGGAATGGATAGATACAATTTGTGACTCGTGCCTTCGTGCCTATGAGCAAACGAGAAATGCGGTCAAAATATCAAAGTAGCCGGATTTTTTTCTTGGTAACGGTTGTTCTTTCAATATTAGCGGACGAGAAGGCATGAGAAGTACGAGAGGCAAGCGACCAGGGCCAGATAAACTCTGTCACAGCAAAGTGTGTCAAGCCCAGAAGAAGAGAAGCTTTTTTATGTAAACAGCAGAAAGGAAGACTCGTGCTGGGGTGCATGTGCATGTGTAGTAGGCGCATAACACGATTTACGCGCCTTGCTCTCCTGACGCGCTAGGTAGGTCTTAGGTTAGGAGGTTAGATGGGCACCGGCGGGGTAGTGCACCCTGCGTGCGCTGCCGCCGTCATGGAGAATAGAACAGGGTACAGAAATTTTATTCAAATAAAAACGAAAAAACAAGCAGACTTTCCCCTCTCCTTTCGCGGGCAGTTTTTGTTGACGGGGTCTTGCCCAGGACCCCGGAGCAGTTTTTAAGAATAGGTCATGCTCAGGACCCCAAAGCCCTATGAAGAAGAAAGATAAGCGCAAAATAGACATTACGTTTTATGCGTACCTGTCATCCAGGACTTTTCAAACGTCAATCTTTTTGGTTGGTTGTGTGTGCCAACAAGAGGATACTTGCAGGCCCATGATATCACTGTAGGCGTTGTTCTCCTGGAGAGACTTCCAATAAGAATGGTAGCCTCGAATAGGAGATGCACGCCGTGAGTGGGCAGTTTTTCTTCTCGGGGCCGCACAACCACTTCAGTAGTTGATGTAGGCCTGCCCAGGAGACGCTGGCCTTTTAGACGTTATGGCCTCATACCAAGAGGAGGCATACAGGCAGTTTAGAAAACTGCAACTATAAGGAAGTTGCAAGTCTTCGTGGTCCCGCAGTTGGACCAACCCGTCCTGCCGAGGACGTTGGGACCGCGGTCTACCTCTTCGTCGTCGTTTTCTTCTTCTTTTCACCCACAATCCACTCTATAAACAAAAGAGAAAGCGCTATAGTCAATGAGCTACAGTAGGAGAATAGATAAATTTGGAGCAATAAGGCGCCAAAATTTGGAGGCGGAGCGAGGAACTGTTTGAGCCGAGGAAATCAAACTCAAATTGATCTCAAAAGACCCCTTTTCCCAAGAAAAAGTCACGCTCGCTTTGCGAGCAGTGTACGCGACTAAGGGCTGAGAATTACGTCTCTATAACCGATGTCGGATGTAGGCGCGTCGTTCTGAAGACTGCCGCGTCATCAGATCGGGAAGAAACGATCAAATTCGGCAGAAATTTGCCGAGAGAGGCCCCCATCGTCGTTTTCTGTACGTTTGAGCTTCTTTTGTACTCCAGAGTGCTCGTTCTGCTTCTCGTTTGCGGCGATGGTCGAAGAAAGCGACGCAATTGTTGCCGACAGAGTTCGAACGCAGATCGATCCGTTCGTAGCGCACGTTTTTTCCAGCGGCGATAAAATAGACCTAAAAAGACAAATAAAATCTGTTCAATCTGCCCGTGTACGTACCTTTTTGCCATGCGTTCGTATTAGCGTGATCCAGGCTGCACCACGCGGAGGTTCGAACGCAGTTGCAGCCCAAAAATGTTGGAAGCGAGACCTTGCTTCAACGGCTCAAACACGACCGGTACGGCCTGGATCGAGAACGGCTCTCCCACACCGTCCCCCCGACCGCGTCGTACCGGGGCCCCAGAGAGGCCGTAGACTTTCGCTTGAATAGGAAACGAGTCTACCGTGATGAGAGAGGAATTACGAAGCGATCGCCAAGTCCACCAATAGAGGGTCAAGCGTTCGTTGTCCTGGGGGTCAGGTCATCTTCAGGGTATAGATCGTATAAACCGAGTGAGGAAATACCACGAGACACTGGGCCCCCACACGTTTCTTTGGCAGTAAGTGGCAAACCTTAGCCAGACGCCCGCTCAGCATAACGCGGAACGCCTGACTTCACGAACCAAGCCTTTCAACGACCTTATATGACCCCCAGTGCCGATCTTAGCGCCGCAAAGCGACGCCCGTCCACTGCGCCTGACAGTTTCGGTAAGGATCGACATAAGACGACGACGCTTTGGTGACCAACCATCAGCTTCCCCAGCTCACGATCAACCTCTAGGGCTAGCCCGTTGGCATCCCCCACCCTAACGCAAGACTGAAGATCGTGCGTGCGCCCGTCGCTTTATATGGCGCATTCACGTGATCAATTAACGATACGCTGATTCGCTGCTGAAAAGGTCGCGCCAATTTTTCATGTGCTCTTTGCGTGGCCTATTAGGCGCTAAAAACATGGCGGCTCATTCGCCGACCACGTGCATCGTACTTGAAATTTGGATCAATAACTTCCTTTTGAAGCAGCTACGCGTGCTAGCAACTACTGATAGTCGAATGAGCGCCCTGATTTTCGGTCAACCACGCAAGCCATAGATGAAACAGACTACGTGGGAAAAGCGATTAGAGACTGCTGCGAGAGACTCGGCCAGAGTTAGGGATGTCAGTCCTTTTACAGCGCTTCTGGTCTCAGCGTGACAGCCTCTCTTTGTTGTTCGAGATGTACTTGCGCTACATATTGTAGGATGAACAAACTGTATGCATTTTTCTTTTCGCTGTATACAGATGCCACCATCGTAATTTCGCTACTGAGTCTCCATTGCTTCTTCTGCACCTGTCTGAACAACAGTTTCCTCTGTTACTTCAAAAGTGACTACTTTCGTTTCCAGAACAGCTGCACAAAAACAAATATCATTTGCATAATTATTAGATCATATCGATGTGCATGCAACATACGAGTTGTTCCCTTTCTGAATCTGTAATCCCATTGCCTGCAATAGATCCTCGTAGAAAGAGGCCTTGCTCAAAGATGGATAGTCGACTCTACCTCTCATTTTTCACATTGGCCACTTCATGAGGACGTATGTAGTCCGTCTTGTCTGCTGTTATCACGCAGATGTCTACATTGCTTCCAGAACCCTAAAAACAAACTCTAAGCACGTAATATCACAGTTAGAAGCAACAATAATACCAAGTCATTGAAAATGCCTGCAGCAATAGCATCCCGAACCAATTGTTTGGCTTCCTCCTCCTTGTTTTGAAGGAATCGCTTACACATTTTTAAAATGTGCGGGTAGAAATAGTTCTCACATTCATATCAGGTCTATAATTTGCTTCAAACGTCGCCATAGCAGCCAAAGAACCAGACCCTTGAAATGGCCAGAGTAAGACACGCAAACATCAGTATGAACACAGCCTCTTATTAGTACCCATTGTGACATAGGGAAGCACGTCGGTGCTTCCATGAGGATGTATGCTATACAAGTGAGGCCCAGTGGGATCGACCCCACCCAAAACCAATGCAGCACTGATGTAGCCCCCATATCTAGCGCAGGGAAATATAACAGATCAATGTGATATCTGTAAATGTGGCCAAACCGAAAAAGCTTCTGCTTGAATAGCCTGCACGCCATGCCCACGCGTGACTAAAAACAAGCAGAAAACATATTGAAACATTTACTTTTTGAAATACTGATGTATTCACCTGTCGATCCATGTTCAATCGCAGAAGTTCGAGCTGCGACGAAATCTGAAGGGTTACCATTTCCGTATCAGCTGCTGTACCAGCGCCGCAACAGCTGTCAAGATAAACATATTCATTATTCACGAAATACATTTTGAATTAATTAATTAAAACTGACGTAATTAACTCTAAATAAGGCGAGAGAGCTGCTTACTATATGTTTGGTGCTATGTAGTGAATTTTGGCGCAATTCTTGTCGGCTACGATAGTGTCCTGGCAAAAAAAAACGTCTACTGGATCGCTTCCCCACAAAATCGACGTTTTACCGCTGTCGCTCGTGTATCGGCTCCGAGAACGACTCCGTCCTTACGATTATGCAACTTAACGATCGTTAAAGAGAAGGAAATATCGGTAAGGAACCTTGAAAACGAGACCGACGATCGTCGTTCCAGTCTTGACTGCTTTCGGCGCTTTGATTCCCTTCTTCTCGAGCATCGCGTTCCTAATTCGTTTCGAAAAGACGTCGACTACTCAGTGCAGCATCGTCTGACAATGAAATACCGTTCGCAAAGTTCGAAAGAGAAGCCTCCTCGACTCGAAGTCGACGCCATCTTCCTCCACCGAGACGTTGGTGAAATCAACGACATGATATATACATACCTACACCATTTATTGCCAAACACAAATAAACACGTTATAAGCTTTTTCTCGTGTGAATAAGTATAATCAACTCTGACTCTGACGAAGAGGCGAGCCTCCTGCCTCACCTCGTGATACGGCACTAGGCAACAAATCGTTCATCATCTGGTATTGATTCGTTACGGACGCCTTATCGACTCGAGCTACCAGTTCGTCAGGCACGTGCTGGAGTTGCTCCTGACGCTGACCTAACGCGTTGAACATGATCGGCAAGTTGACCTGCAAGCGCTTGTGAGCGCAAGCGACTTTGCCCTGCACTTCATATTCGTCCTGCAGCTTTTTCCTCTTCTCGTGCAAACGCGGAACTTTGTACAGGCATTCGTGATAGTGCTCCGAATATCGCTTGATTTTCTCGGACGCCACGTCGAGCTGCTGGGTCAGGTGATGCACGAGAGAGACCTTGATTCCGCGTTTCAATTCTAATCCTTCCACGTCGTTCAACGCACCTACACACACATTATTTATTACTCCAATGCTTTTGTGAGAACGACGGCACGCACTTTCGTAGAGTCTCTGCGATTTCTTCATCCTTTCGCGATATCGATTCATTTCCTGGTTGCTTAGCAATGTCAAAACGTCGACGCTTTCTCCGCGAATCTTGAGCTCTTGAAGTTTGCGAATAAACGCATCCGTCTCCGGACAGTCGTTCCAAATAGAGGTAACTATACACAAAAAAACTAAGGCCCCCGCGAAAGAATCATTGTTAAACACTATCATTACCTGACGGTTCGTCGTCGGTAATCGTTTCCTCGCCTACTTGCTCAGAAGAGTGACCACGAGCACTCTCACCTTTGACTCTCTTGGGATTCGGTGTCTCGTTCCCTTGCGCAGACGAAGAACGACTCGTTCCCTGTCTTTTCCCTATGTACGGTGAAGGCAAAGCCCTCTGACCTTCCATTTGTATTTGTCCTATTATTGACTTATCCATCACCGCTGCCGCTGTCTCCACGTAATTTTGTAGTGATCGCAAATGCGATTGGCCTGACGACTCAATTTCTTCGCTCGTCTCTAAGATTCCATACTTTGATTTGGACGCATTTATTGCAGAATTCGGAGGTTTCCGCGAATCATTTCCTACTGGCAACTGTCGATTAAACTTTGGAGATGACGCATTTAGGTCGACAGTGGCTTTTTCGCTCATAGAACTATCACGTCGCTTTCGACTTTGACTAAAAACGCTCGCCTGGTCAACAGAAGACGAACGAGGAGACGACGTTGAGCCACCAGCTCCACGCGGGGGATAATGCTGCGGAGGCCCTTGGGAAAAGGCAAATCTCTCGCTACTCTCCTTGAAATTGCTACCAATTGGAATTGCATTCTTGACCAGTTTCGAGGAAAACGGTACGTCCCTTTCAGACGACTTATCCTCGGACGCTTCGATTTCTTTAGATTTTGCATCACTGCTTCCATTCACTTTCCGAGTCCCACCAAGGACACCTTGTTTCACTTTCTCATTCAACATCGAGTCAATAGACAGTAACTTGGATGGCGGAGGCGGAGGCGGCGGCGGCGGCGGCGGCATTTCACTGACCTTCATCCGCGACGAAAAAGACGTTGAAACAGAACTAAGTGATGTACTACTGCAGGGAACGAGAGGTGGAGGCGGCGGCGGTGGCAAAGTCGACTGGCTTTTTCCCGACGACGACGACGATAAAGATAATGACGACGACGACGACGACGACGACGTGGAAACAAGCGACGATTCCGATTCGTGATGGTTATGATGTCTCGACGTCGTTGTGACGATGACACCTTGTTTGGCATTAATCACCAATTTCGGAATGCGCGGCGTGATAGAACTCGACGATCTATCAACATTCGTCCCATTGCTTTCCTCGTCGACGATCGCCGTCGAACGCATCATCTGAGACTTTCTCCGATCCGGTGCCGTCTCGTTGGCACCGTGAGCATTGCAGGCGACGAGCAATTGCTTAGCGTTGCGTGACGCGCCCGAATCGCGCGCAATATCGTAGGCCGTCTGGTTGTTCCGATTTCTCGTCAACGGATTGGCGCCAGCGGACAGCAATGTCGTGATGCAGGGCGATAGTATGTCCGAAGCGGCGAGCAAATGAAGAGCCGTGTCGCCGTCGTTGTTTTTCGAATTGACGGCGACGTCTTTGGTCGCTGAGGAGAGGCCCTTCGCAACTTGGCCGATCGACGAAATCAACGTCGAATAGAACTCGTTCATGACGACTCCTTGTGATCCCATGTAGCACGTGCAGGCCAGTAGGAGTGGCGTGAGATTTCGCCCGTCTTTGACGGCGAGACTCGACTTGAGAAGTTCGACGAGCCGTTTTACTTTCGTACGGGCTCGGTGCGCGATTCCGCGATGCTGAAACGCTTCGAACATGCGCAGGCAGACGCGATGGAGAGCCGTGTGACCCTCTGACGTTTGCAGCGTGACGTCGACGCCGCGATCCATAACGAGCACGCGAACGGCGGAAAGGCGTCCGAGCACAGCGGCCCAGTGAAGGGTCGGAAACCTGGGAAAAACAATAGAATCGTCGGGGGGGTACTGACTACTCGGGATAGTTTGTCAGAAAAAGCGGTGTACTAGAGCGTCCACGGGCGCTCGTGTTCGACAAACAAAAGTCTCGCTCACACCATAGATCCACCGCCGCGCTCCCCGAATCGCGCGAGAAGAGAAAACGAAAGCGCGTCTTACCGAAATCTTTCGTCCGCTTCTGGAATTTCCATGTTCTTCTGCCAGCCGCCAGCGCCGCCGCTTTGTACACAGTGATCGAAACAGGTTTCGAATTCCTTGAGTTCGGTCGAATGGTCGGCGGTCAGCTCTTTCTCCGGGCATCGTATGAGCGCCTTGAGTATGGGATGATGATCGCCGGCGCAGGAAGGGTCACAAAACGGAGTGCAATCGGGAGCCGACATGATGGCGAATGACGATGACACGAACGCGGGAGGGGAGGGGTGCGGCAGAAGCGAGCACCTAAAGAAAAAAAAGAAAAGAAAGGTCGAGACGGGAAGACAGAGAGACGAGCGACGCGGTAATGACGGCGAGTGAGAGTAGGAGAGAGAAAGAACGAGAGAAGACAGAGAGACAGAGAGAGATTACAATCAGGAGCTGCGCACTGTCTAAGAACAAACACACCACGAGCGAGACCACTCTACGACTCCGATCACCCCAGCAGATCATCAATCCATCAATCGATCAGAATCGAAGAAAGGTCAGTGTGTGTTCACACACAACAACATAAGGACCCATACACACACCCACACTATCGTCTCTTTGTTTCATCGTCTCCCTGCGACATCGATCGCAAGCGACGTCGACTTACTTTTGTTTCGATACGCGATCTGCAGCCGAAACGATGACTGCTTCGAATGATGATGAGATATCTTTAGGCCACACGCGTACGCAAACACCAGTGTGGCTGTACGGCTCTCAGCCAATAACGCATGGTAATGTCCCGTAGCCCCAGCTCACCTCGCGTGGGCGGACGAGCGGTGATGGTATGGACGAAGCGTTTCGTCCAATTGCTCTTCGCATTTCCCGTCGCCGCTACGCTCGTCGACAGCGTCGGTGGAATTTCGACCGTGCACGGAGCCTCCATGCAGGTTCCGCGTTTCTTTTTGCTCGAAATCTCGTCGCCAGCGTCTCGTCTTCTTCAGCCCACGTTCAATCCTCATCGTCGCGGAAGACGCGACGTCGTCTGGCTCAACAAGTGGTTCGCGTGGACGGGAGAACCGGAACGGGGAGAAATCGTCGTTTACACGTGCGTGAGATCGCGCCGTCGCGCGCGTCGTCGCGTCAACGTCATCGTCGTTTTTTTACTTCAGATCTCCGAACGATCCTGCGGTGTTAAATATTAAGCGAGTAATAGGGCTTCCGGGAGACGTTCTTAGGTTGTGAGTTACAGTATGTAGATAATGTGCATAGCATTTATAAATCTAAATCTATATAAGGGTCCGTATATATTCTACTAACTAACTAATTAAATGTTTACTCAATTTAATTAATTTACCTCAGGACTCGTGACTACAAAGTTGACGTCGTGACTGTGCCAAAAGGTCATTGCTGGGTGGAAGGAGACAACAGTCGGGCAAGTTGCGACAGCAACACGCACGGACCTGTCAGCAACATAAAAATCATAGTCAGTGATATAGTTAATTAATTACTCTTAGCTTCCATTGGGTTTGATCTACGCAAAGGTGACTCACATTGTGTGGCCACTAAACAGGTGGACGAGAATTCGATCGTTTGTGCCTGAGGATAGGATGTGCTTATAATATAAGAAGTTGGTTAATTAGAAGTCTATGGTTTTTTTGCATGGCGGCTCTTCGTTCGTTTCCTCTTCGACTGAATGTCGTTTCTTTGGGGACGGTTTCAGCCAGTTCAAAAGACCCCCTTTGGTGTCCGGCTTCGTAGGAGTGCTGAAAGAGCCAGCAAATAATTATTTCATGCACAGTTGGGAAGACTTCCCCACGAACCTCAAGTCAATTCTTTTCACGCATTCTTCTGATTTGTTTTTGACGTTTCCAACGGCAGGCGCGACGGGGTGCCAAGAGAGGCAATCCGTTGGCTTGAGAAGAGCCAAAGCCTTATAAGAAAATGTTTGACATTTAGAAGCGTTTCTGTTCACTAATAGCTGGTCACCGCTTCAGCGTCATATTCACCAGTATTAAGCCATTTTTCAATAGCGTCTTCACCGTCAAGAATAGCCTAAGGAAAAAAGATAGATGGTTACTTGCATTGACTTGTGTCTTTCCCATATACAGGCATTCTGTCGTGTAGCCAACCAATTGACTTTGACGCTTCCACAGTAATAATAGAATATGAGTAGATGGGTTCCTGACTTTCCATTGCCTACATGGATAATTTAGAATTGAATCGTTAGAATGTCTGATTTTAATTATAAAATACCTTTGGAGGCGTCCAGCGATCATATACTCCAGCCATTGTCAGGATTCTCGACGTGATTCGCTTTTCTTCAGCATCCATCTCCTCCACAATATCACCACCCTTTTCTTGCTCGTCTTTGAAGTAAAGAAAGTACGGCTGTTTCTTTCCCTTATCCATCTTTTGCCACTCGTAAAATCCGTCGGCCAGTACAACACATCTGCGTCCTTTTTTCAAAGGATTTCTATACGTCGCCTTTTCCATGACGGTATCAAGTCGAGCATTGATTGTGTTGAAATGAAATGAGCGCTGATGCCCCTTGTGCCAAGAGGGAAGCAAACCCCACTAGACGCGACGCAATCAGCATACAGTACATAAAATAGCAATACTGACCTTCATCGTTTGCAAAACCCGTTCTCCTTCTTCCACACCATCAACCTGGTTTCCCGACAACAGGACGGGTCTAAGGAGAAAGTAATCGTGCTCTATTATATAGTATCAAAGCTAGCAATAGTACGTTTTATTTTGGGGACAGACGTTGAACGAGGGATAGTAATCCGCTTTGCTTTGCTCGTCGATCCATCGCGGTTCGATCGTCTTTCCCGATGCCTTGTTTTGATAACGGCAGGCGCGACAGAGCTTTTCGGGACCAAGTGTGCTGCACGATTTCGAATTCGAACGAGAGAGACAACCGTGAGCGATCGTACCAAGCCGTTCTTCCGCACATCGCGACGACGACGAAGAGTTACCGCGCGCACATTCGTCTCGTGACCTCGCGACAAAATACATAATTTCTATTTACAGAATCTAATAATATCGTTCCCAATTGCTACCGTCTTCCGGCATTAGAACACCAGTAATGATAAGAATGATGTCGACTATCCACCACACTCCTACTCCTCCTATTGTAACCAATTTGCCAATTCCTGTGTAAGTGTGTCCTAAGCAAAATCTGTCTACGCCAAGAAAACCGAGCAATACTGAATACAGCAACGTAGTTAGAAAATAATGTCCTGTATACCTAAAATAAAATGTCTGTTTAATTAATAGTCAAATCAGTATGTGTAACTTACTTGACGCATGGCACTTCATGTAAGCTCCAAAACGAACGATTTCCGTAGCACTCGATGCCTTCGAGAACGCGACAATAAACACGCGTCGTTGTCACTTCGTCAAAGTTCTGACCGCCAAACTAATAACGTAAAGTTCACAAAATATTCGTTCGGGCAGAAAGCTCATTTTTTTTACTTTGGCACAGCCTATCCCATCGCTGTTATTCTTATTCGTCGGCTCGTTACAATCGAGAAACTCTGAAGGCCTAGAAGAGCTCGATAAGAGGCGAGATTTCCGTTATGGCGACGACGCACAGCATAGAACAAAGAACGCAAGGCCCAATTCCATCGTAATCCGAACAGCAATCTTCTCCAACGCACGAAGCCGACACGTTCGAGCTAAAGCCGACACTGAGAGCGCCAGGAACGAGAAAGAGCGTCCAAACAAAGAAAAACATCGGAGATTCTAACGCGCGTTAGAACGAAGAGCTGTATGCTGTTCAGACAGTTCAGACGAATTTTGCAGCTATACGAACAGCGCAGCATGTCGTCGTCTCAAGTCAACGTTGCACTGCAAGACGGAAAGCTGTGCACGCCCGCATTCAAAGCGATATCGTCGGAACTACGCCACATCGCGGAGCTCTTCCAGCGTCGCGGCCACGAACTTCGTCTTGTCGGCGGCGTCGTGCGCGATCTTCTTCTCGGTATCGAACCGAAAGACGTCGATCTGGCGACGGACGCGACGCCCGCAGAGATGGTCGCCCTGTGCGAGGCTCATCGACTGCGTTATTACGAGACCGGTCTCAAACACGGCACCATCACGCTGCACGTGAACCGGAAAGACGTCGAAGTAACGACGCTGCGCATCGATCGCGTGACTGACGGACGTCATGCCGAAGTCGATTTCACCAAGGATTGGCGTCTCGATGCGGAGCGACGCGATCTCACCATAAATGCAATGTATTTGGATTTTGACGGCGTTTTGTTTGATTATTTTGAAGGTCAGCGAGATTTGAAAGAGAGACGCGTTGCATTTGTGGGCGATGCTCGTGCACGCATCAAAGAGGATTATCTTCGGATACTGCGTTATTTTCGTTTCTATGGACGAATAGGAACTTGTGCTGATGCTCATGATGCTGATACACTTGGGGCTATTCAGGAAAATGCGAACGGACTTCGGACGATTGCAACGGAACGAATTTGGATGGAAATGTCAAAAATCATCGTCGGAAATTTTGCACCGGATATGATGACGCTGATGTATCGGCTTGGCGTTGCAAAAGCAATAGGACTGCCTAATAATGGGAGTCTGGAAGAATTTCGCATCGTTCATGAGCGGATGAAGGGGTACAGTCCGAATCCGGTGACGCTTCTTGTAAGCCTAGATCAGACTGCAAATGATGTACAGGAGCTTGCCAAACATTGGCGGTTGTCGAATGCTGAGAAGAGACTGGGCGCGTTCATTGTGAAAAACCGTGAACTGAAGAAAGACGATGTTAATCCTGTGAAACCCTATCAGACTATTATTGCCTCAAGTCTTTCTGATTTGAGAGAGGAATATCGTAAGTACACAGTCGAGCTTCTGCGTTACGTTGGTCAGCATGAATTGGTTGGAAGAATAGTCGATTGGCAGATACCAATCTTTCCTGTTTCTGGCGGAGACTTGGTTGCAATAGGAATGAAGCCGGGTCCGGCGTTCAAGGAGATTATGACCAAGTTGAAAATGTTGTGGATTGAGAAGGACTTTGAGGCAACAAAAGAAGAGCTGTTGGATTCCCTGAAATTGCATGCATGACCCTTGAAGGTAGTTGAGTGACGATTCTTGAAAATAAAAGAGAAAGGATAGAGAGCAGCGCACTTGTGCAGTAGCCACTCTTTCTCAAGAAGCAGTGTACACAACAAGGACAGAAAGAATGCCCAGCGTTTCCAGAAAAAGACGCGACATTTTTCCTAGCTTCCAGAGGGCGCGAACCATCGAAACCATGCAGCAATACAACGAGAATACTAGACGGAACAGATCTCCCCATGTTTCCACTAAGGAGAGACCTCAGTAATCATCACCGCGACTAACAACCTCTTTACAGGTTGGTCGCAAATAAATCGTGTGCTCAAACTGAGCCGTGTACGATCCTTTGACATCACAGAGAGGCGGATACGCCTCGACGAGACCAGAATCGCACAAGCTGCGCAGACCCATAAGATATTTCGTCTGCCCGAGTCGATCGAGCCATCGACGACAAAAGGCCAACGTGCCGAAATTCTGATTTATGACGTTGAGCAAGGATTTGGCGCGCGCCAAGCGCAGAGGAACGTGCGGCGCGTCGAAACGCTTCATATAATGAGAGCATTCCATGTCGTCGTGAACGACGCCCTTTCCCGTGCTACCGAACGTTTCGATGGCAAAAAACTCGCCCTCTTCCATGCGAGTCGCGTCGCCGCCTTTCACTATGGGCACCGTCTTACCGGCGTGAATTTGATAGGGAGCAATCGAATGCCCGTTGAGATTACGAATCGACTTGATCGGATACACGTGACCGTCGATTTCGATTTCGTGCGATTCCATCGTTTCTTGTATCGCTTCGCCGATTTCGCCGAGACGCGCGTCGATGCCCGCCTCTCGCACGCCCGTCTCGGTCGCCTCCCGAACGGCGTCGACGAGCGGATCGTAGCGCGGATTGAAGGCGACGGTGAAGGCGCAATCGATGATGCGTCCGTTCACGTGCGTGCCGAAATCGATTTTGCAGACGTCGTCGTAGCCGAGAACGGTCGCGTCGCCGCCGTTCGGCGTGTAGTGCGCCGCGCAGTGATTCAACGAGCAGCCGGTCGGAAAGGCGAGACCGGCGCGAAGACCGTTTTCATTGATGAGACGACGCGACGTCGCTTCGAGACGCTCGCACAGGTCGAACATCGTGATGCCCGGTTTGATGAAGGTGCGCGCGTGACGGCGCACTTGACGATGGGCTTCGGCCGCTTGGCGCGCGTCGGCGAGTACGTCGGCGCAGGCGCGATCGCGCGCACGTTTCTCTTCCGTGTCGCTTAGCTGGCGCGCCGTCGTGCCGTCTTTGTATTCGACGATTTCGCCCGACGGGTAGTCGTCGTTTGGGTAGAGATCGCTGATTGGGATCGTAGGAGGATCCGTTTGGCGTGGTGACGACGATTTCGGTGCCGCCTTTTGCTTCTTCTTCTTCTTCTTTTTCGATGCCGATGGCTCGGCGTCGCCTTTCTTGCTCGACTCTTCGTCGAGTTTCACGTCGTTTTCCTTTTCGGCTTCTGTCGTCTGCGGATCGCCGCCGTCTTCGTGCTCAACTTCGCCGTTCTCTTTGGGGGCCTTCTTTTTCTTTTTCTTCTTTTTCTTCTTCGTGGACGACTTTTGGTCCGCCGCTGCAGCCGTTCCCAATTCGTCCTCTTCCTCCGGTTCTCGAAGAGCCTTTTCTGCGTCGTCCTCCATTGTAGTCTCGTTCGCGCCCACTCGCGCTAACACTCATCCAAAACACATACTCCTAAAACATTCACGTGATTCGCTAAATATCTATGATTAAATTTAGAAATTGCGTCAGTAAAATGAATTCTACACTATTCGGTGCTCTTGTTCCGTTTAATCCCTTTCCTCTTCCGATGAATGTTCTCCGTCTCTCTCCTTCTCCTCCTTATCTGTTCGACTGTCTTGCTCTTCCTCGACTTCATCCTCAACTTCATTCCGGATTGAATCAAGAAAGCTCGAGTCTTGTTTGCGCATCATGAGCTGTTGACGATCATACAAACTGCGTTTTTCCTACGAATAAAATATAACAGAATGTACACAACGAAACGCCACAGTACTCACTTCAAGACTAAAACCAGGTGGATGCTTGATTTCCTTACGAGTTTCTGGTGTCACATTCTCATCGCTCTTCCAACCCTCGTCATCTTCATCATTTTCACTGGTACTTCCTAAGGATGTAGTTCTTTTCCGTTGGACTTTACTCTGTTGACTGGACATTGGACGCAAGGCGGATTGATCAACAGCAGAAGAACTGTACATTGGTCAGAAATCAATCAAGTGCCGTGTTTGTGTGTATCCGCCGTACCTTGTTTCCTTATCTGGAGTAAGAACAAGGGCTAGACCGCTGCTCTTCCTTTTTAGCTCTTTTCCTGAAAAACGTGTCTTCGTAAACATTCATGGACACGCGCTCTCTCTCTCTTCTTACCGCATTCTCGAAGAAGCGTAGCACAGTCGTCATGATCATTCTCCTACAAAAAAAACATTAGAAAATATTTTAGGAATACTGCAAAACTAACTTCAGCCAACGCCACTGGCGTTCTTCCGCTGTTGTCTTCAGCAGTCAAATTTGCTCGATTGGCAATCAGCCAACGACAGCACTCAATATATCCCCTGACCGAGCAGGACCCAACATTACTAGGGCAGACATGCATATACCACTCGCAAATACCTCTCAGCTGCCAAATGCAAAGGAGTCTTGTCATCGACTGCCCGAAAACTCAATCCACATCCAAGCCCTTTCAAAAGCTGCGTACAAATCATGAACATTAGACGCGTTTTCTGCTACAATGACGCTATATGACTTGAAGGCAGTGAATGTGACCATTAATTGTAGCCAAATGAATAGGAGCATATCCGGTCGGTGTAAACTCGTACAGATTTGCACCGCACGACACGAGAAACTGCCACCAGAGGTTCTATCACAGTTGACAACTTTCTCTCGCTTTACTACTAACCTTGACGCATTCTGTGTGTCCCCCCAAAGAGGCCTCGTGCAAAGGAGACCATCCGTGTTCTCCTTTAATCCTATAAATGACTTGTCTTACGCACTTCTAATTGGTTATGTAATTATTCACTTGAGGAGAGATGAATTTCGATTCAGCAGACTTTCCAGCTTTTGTGCGTCGCCTTTCTTTGCAGCAGATAACATAGATAAAACTGGGGAAGTAAAAAATTACAAGTTACAAATCATTAGAATTGTTTAGATAAGTAATCACTTTGCTGCTCTTCGTCTTCGTCTTCGTCGTCTTCGTCTTCTTCAACTTCCGCCTCCCCTTCCTGATCCTCAATTTTCTCTTGAAGTTTTTCCTGTATCAGATGTAGGTCAGGAATAGCACAATTCTCGCACTAAAACACCTACCTCTATTGGCTTTGGGTCTGCCTTCAATGCCCTTGAGCCGGCCTATTGGACAGAAAAAAAAGTGATGTCGTCTCTACTGATTTCATGTGACGTCATACAGCAAATCCTTTTAGGAATTCTTGAATTTTGACTGCACTCGCGTGACGAATCAACGCTTTCTGGCGCGCCTCTTCGCCGATCTAAAATAAACATTCGACAATTCCTCTCACATTGAGTAAGTTCTAGTATCTAACCTTTTCCATAGCTTTTCTCATGGCTCTTTCTTCTCTTTCGTTCTCGTCCTCCTCTTTCTTTAATCTTTCTCTTTCTTCTTCTTCTTCTGCCCTTGTTCTTTCGTCTTGTTCCTCGTCGTCCTTGTCCTTCGTCTCCACTTTCACGCTCTCCTCCTCAAGTCTTCGTCTTTGATTGCGTTGAGACTCGGCTTGCCAATCGTGCCCCAAACCAAACTCCTCAAGCAAGTTGCGCGCCTGAAACGAAGTCGCCGCCGTCGCCGACGATGCTGCTGCAGCTGGAGAAGGATAGAAAGTGGAAGAGGCCCGTAAAGAATCGGAGGACGCACTCCCCAGGAGAACTGCCTCTAGCTCTGAAGAAGCAACTCCTAGAGCGAGAGGCACAATATTGGGAGGAGGGAATAGAGAAGGATATTAGTTCAATTACCTTTTAGGATAATTTCCGTTGGATAAAGAGCTTCATATGGCTTTTGATTCGAATCGCTTTTGAGCCACCTATGTACGAACGTGAAAAGCGTACTTTATCTCTCGTTAAATTTCTCACTTTCTGCATTCAAAAAGGAAGTCGGCAATCGAATTGTTTCCGCCTTCGCGAAGAACGATTTTCTCGAGAAACCAATCCGGAGCTAAGAAGACATAATCCAATACGAAAATCCTTTCTACACCTTATTTTTCCTCACCGTCTCCCGAGTTGTCATGCCAAACTTTAATTCCCTTTATTTTTCCCAAGGACGACGATGAGACGGTAAAAATGTCAACCTGAAAACATTTCATTAATCAACGAGCAACTTTGTTTATTCAAACAAGGCCCACCTGGTTTCGCTGAAAATAGCTCTCATTTTTTCTACTCAACTCCCTTGGCCCACTATTTCCCGCTTCTCCGTAGATGTTCACAAAAATCTTCGCCGTTGTTCCAGCTAAAGGCTCGGAACCCGTGTGCACTTCGATCTGATACTCAACTCTCGTCGGCAAATCTAGCAGAGAACAATCGCCGCGTGAAAAAAAATTGCACAAGAAGTACAAAGAGGCGTGTCACTTTGCAAAAGTTGAAGAACTCTACTTGCTTCCTGCAAAACGTTTTCGGGACTGGAGAACGTCAACGCTTCCTACGAGAATCGAAATGAGTTTGATTGGATGACGACTAGTTTTTTTCACTTGTTCTCCCCGCACGGGTGTGTCTGCAAACGAATTAGCCGTCTGCGTTGCTTTGTGATTGGGTGTTTGGGTAAATGAATCCACCATCGCAACGCTAGTCGATAGAGAAGGCGTCGGAGAAAGTGCCTGGGGTGACGTCCCATTGCCAGTTGCATTGACCTCTTGATGGGAAGCTATGCGGAGATGCGAGTCATTATTGTACAGCAAATCTGCTGCTGCTCTTACATTCAATCGGATTTTTCTCTTGCTCTTCTTCGTTAGTCTGAGTTTGAGTTTCTTCTGATTTCATCACGTTCTCGGGATCAGACTCTTCTGCATAGAAGAATACTTGTTCATTTTGTTTGACGTTTCAATAGTCGTTGTCGTACCGATAGATTTCTCTTGAGTATCATTATCATCGCACGTTACCTCCTTGTCATCTTCCTCCTGTCCGTTCGACGTCTCGTCCTTTTCGTCGCTTCTCTCGTCCTCACTCACGTCCGTCAACGAAGCAACAGCAGTCACAACAACATCTGTTTCTTTCTTTGAAGTACTCTCCTTCTCCTCGCAATCGTTTGAGTCTCCGTGACTGGAGGGGAGAAGCGGATCCAAAGTAGCTCTTCTGTAAAGATATGAATCCGATCTAGTATACTGAGATGACGCTTCATTCAGTCTTCAGGGGGAAAAAATAAGAATTTGCCCACACTCTCAATAATTTCTCTTTACTTTATTTTAATAGATGATGGCTGCTGTTCTTCCGGTGGTGGTGGTGGTGGTGATTTAGTTTCGTTTTGATCATTGTTAGACGAGTTTCCTTTCTGACTAACGTCTTTTTCTTCGTAGTAATAGCCACTTATGTCTTCCAAGTTGATATCTGCGCTGCAAAATTAAACTTGTGGAATTTATAAGTTAAATATTACCTTGACGACTCTTTGTAGGAGAATCATCGCGCGACCAAGAATCAATATCAACAGTCGGAAGTCTCACCTGCTGCCAGATAATTCAAATTACAAAACTCACAAAAGTGACTCAACCTACCTGATCAGGCGACCCTCTCCTACCAGTCAAATTCTCAGTCAATGCAACGACTTCCTAAAAAATGAACAAATAAATGTCTTGTTACCATGTAGTCTCAATACTTCTCTACTAACTGTGGCAACAATAAGTTTTGATGCAGTAGAAAGCAAGCGTTCCGCGCTGCCACGCGAGAGTCGATGAAACAGAAGGGGCTGCTGTTTTCGGGGAGATGCCGACTGGGCTCGCCCGCTTAAATAAAAAATAAATAAATAATTAAATAAATATAAATCAATGAAGTAAATACCTCTTCTTGGTCGGATGAGGAGGAGGAGGAGAGGTGGGAGTTCCTGTAGACGAAATTGAACTTCTTCGCCACGTTCGAGACCTTTGCTACAAAAATTAAAACAAAATTGTTCTTTTAGATACACTGTAGTATTCATTTTTTATTTATTACTGTTCTCTTGATTCGAGCCAATCGATCCATTTCCTCTTCCAAACCGATCCTGAATTTAAAAATCACTTGTTGTCTGCACCGGTTCTAATGAAAAACAAACCGAACGATCGATTGGCTTGAACTAGCAGTCGATTCAGCGTCCTAATAGTACAACGATTAATTAAATCGATGTCAGAACGCCTTGGTTTTTTTCTTTCTGACAACGTCTCGGTGTGTCTTGACTCGCGCTTCTGCGAAGGAGTGCTTTAGGCGACGATCGCGATGAGTGTGATATGTTCGAGACACGCCCTCCTGCAAAAAACGACTGCAACGGTGTTCCTGTTCTTGAGCTCGCTTCTCACGCGAAATTCGCGACGTTTAAGCACATTGGGCGGCTTTTTGGGACCGGACAAGTCGAATCCCTGCTCCCTTCGCTGCACATCGATGTAGTGACGGCTACGGAACGAGAGAAGGCTCGAACCTACAAGTGCGAGCGCACTGGCAAAAGATTCGTCTCACAGTTTACGAGCAACGGTTTTTACGACGACATCCGACGTCGGATTGACGTCCATCTCTTCCGCGAGGTTGTGGCAACGGTAGCCCGGACGAGAGTCGATAGCAACCAGTAGCAACAAGGTGCCAAAGTGCGCTAAGTTTAATTGCGCAAAAGGAACATACTGTACCAACTGCAAAAAAATAAATACAAGTAAGGTTAAATACAAGTAAGGTCAGTACAAATCAAAACCTAGTTAACCGCCACAAATTCTCTCATTGATTCACTTTCTATTGAATCCTCTCTCTTTCGGGCTGAAAAAAAGCAAGTTTCACAGAAGAACCTACCCTGATAAAATCTCACACTGAGAGAGGCACTCTCTTTTCCACTAAGAGCGACTTGGACTGAAGGCATCAAAACCAAGTCATTTATGTCCGCTTTTCTGAGAAGAGCCTCAATCGGATCCTAAATAAAAAAATAGAAGAATTCACGAAGCAAGAAACTGTCACGTTCACCTGAAGTCCAGCAATAACAAGTCGAATATCCTTCTTCTTTAGCTCATTCACGATTTCCTCAATACCCTATAATCAATAATTAATTATTAGTCCTAGCCATGTGAATTTCATTTTCGCGTGCCTGAACGACTGTGAAATCCATAGATGGCATGTGACTTGCGTCCAAGATGATGACACGCAGTCGTACGCCTATACATGCAGTACAATCTCAAACATACGCTGCGTGTAACGCGATTGCTGTACCAAAATTCCCATCCGGATCCGGTTTGTCAATAACTTCGTGAATAATATCTCTAAGTTGGTCTATCCCCGTGTAGTAGAGTCCTTCGTTTAGCTTTGCAACAGCCATGTCGTCGCGATACGTGCACTGGATGAAGATAAATATGATTATATCGTGTATAAAATCTACTTGTGGGCAGGGCTTTCCGTACCGAATGTCTAGGAGTCATTAGACGATAAAGAGGGAAAAGAAGATGAATTCCTGCCGCAACAAGTATTCCGTACTGCATGCACAAGAAGCACGTACTTGGCATATCATTTGAAAAAGTAAATAAAGAAAGAAACCTGTATCCCCAGAAACAAAGTTCCCAGGAAAGAAGCCGCCCACGGCAACAATTCAAAAGCTAAAAAATGGCCAATATATTAGTCAATCTCGACTTTCTTTCTCTTTTCTTACGTCCTAGTCGAAATATTTGCTTCAAAATTCGAACATTGACCATGTGTACAACGGCAGTGATGATGATCGCAGCGAGGGCCGCCTCGGGAATGTAGCGAAATAAAGGAGTCAAAAAAGCGAGAGCAAGTAATACTACGAGTCCTAAAGAGAGAAAAAAATACAAAAGCCAACAACGGTGAGATTCTTTTCGTTTCAACCTGTAAACACGCCGCCTAAAGGCGTCCGCACCCCGCTCTGAGCATTGACGGAAGTCCTACACAAGGATGACAAAATAATGCTTTTCACATGAAAGTTCACTGACATCTGCAGACCTAGAAAAACTTCCCGTAACAGGATAGGACTGAATAAAGGACGCTACGACGTTAGAAATGCCTAAAAACGACGACACCCCTGTCCACCCAAAAACGTACACGGAGAAACGATTTTTCTAACCAATAGCAATGAGTTCCTGACTCGCATCCACCCTGTACCCGTTCTCTCTTGCTAAAAGGAAAAGATTTACGTAATAGGCTATAAAGACAAAACATACCAAATGCTTGAGCAATAGAAATCGCTTCGAGAAAACCCATCAAAGGTATAACAGCAAGAGCCGCATCCAAATCCTATTGACGATTTATACATCTTCTATTTATAAGCCCATGCATTTTTTTACCTCAAGTGTCGTTAGAGTTATATTTGGAACGATCACACTGGGCAAGCCACCGTCAATGTTTCTAACCAATTCCATTTTATTCCAGCAATTCCACTCCACGCTGCACACGGCATAGGCGATCAAACCCGCCACAAGCACGACAACAGCATTACGACCTCAAAAAAACAACAATAGAATCTCCAAGCAATAAGTGCTGAAACAATTAATAAATCGACTTGTCTTGTTTCAGCACTGCTACCGTTTTTTTTTCTGACCAGTGGTGATAGCCCAGAGAAATTTCCTTGCCACGAGCTGTTTATGGCTTGGCGGTGGCTTGCTATGATTATTATCCTTGTCCCATTTTTGTACGTGAGACTTCAAGAACTAAACTCGCGAGATTTCACAATTGGCTCGCGCGCTCATACGCAAATAGATCCTCACTCTTAGAAACAAGACGAGGAGAATGCACGAAAATCCCATGACAATATCCCACACACTAAAAAAAGCCCAAGTTTTGGGACATGAATACTTCAAAAAGGAATTCCTACTGAGAATGTTTGATGTATTCGATTGATTTTTCAATGCAAGGCAAAAAGTTGCGCGGAATCTTCTTCCCGGAAGGCGGCTGAATTCCAAGCAAATGCTAACACATGTGCACACACAAATTAGAAATCAAAATCCGGCTAGTATTAATTAATTAATCCACACACCTTGATTTGTCCCGTCGCTATGGTAATAGCGGCGGCCGACGTAAAACCGGAAACGACGGGCAAAGAAATTAGATTCACAATCATACCTTGGGGGAACATTTTCAAGTCGAAATTCGTTCAAGCAAATAAAATCAAATAGACAGACCGAGTTTGAGAAATCCGAGCGCGAATTGAATGATTCCGCACGTGAGAGTCATGACGAAGACGTAGCCGACCCCATTGTCGCCTCGCGCCGCGACAACGATCTGCGACATGATCGCCGTCGGGCCCAGCGTGATGTCTTTCGACGTTCCGAAAATGGCGTAGACGAAACAGCCCATGAACGAGGCGTAGAGACCGTACTTAGAAATAGAATCAATTTCGTCACGTGTGCAAGACCAGAAACGAAAAAAGAAGGCGAGGATTTACTTTCGGATCTTCGAAGCCGGCTATTTTAGCGTAGGCGAGACTCTGCGGTACGACCATGAGACCGACCGTTAGTCCGGCAATGATGTCGCTGATCAGCGTCTTTGTGTTGTATTTCGGAAGCCATTTTACGATGGGAAATCGATCTCGGCAATAGTCGACAAATAGGGCCTTTCGTTTGTTTCGATTCGCTTCGAAAAAAGCGATGCAGTCGAGAATAAGGCCCATGTCGAGTGTTTACTACTCACGAGAAGCATGTGACTCGTATGCGAGTGACGCACGCTACAAGGCGCGCGATTTTAGACTCCGCCCATCTAGATTTGGTTACGAATCATCACGTTTTCGTGCCGTTTACCTACGAATCGTGAACTGTTCATTGTGCACTTCATTCACACTAGAAATAAAATTCAATTTGGCTGAGAATGGACGAAGCTCTGACCTTAGCGGGGAAAAACTCCCTTCAAAATCAAAAAGGCTGATTTCAACAGTTTGTGTGATTCAGAGCAAAACAAAAGAGTCCAAGAGTCGATTCCCTTATTCTATAGAGACTAAACAGGGTTCTGATGCAATTCATTACATTGTATATAATCAATTTCTCTTATTTGTGTGACCTCCATAACACTGAACGTGCAAAATTCTTAGAAGAGCGCGAGTGAAAGTTCAAATCGGTGACGTTAAATTAGGAAAGTGCCATTTTCCAGTGAGTCAGCATGTGCCAGCACGTGTCAAATGTCCACAGGGAAAAGGAAGAAGACCATGTGAGTGAGTAAGACTGACTGAGTGTGATTCTCCCACAGAGAATTTGAGCACACCTCGGCGCTGCCTTTTAATGCTTCATTGATTCCGATCTCCCGCGTCAGACAAATCATCCTGATACTGTTGCAAGATGGCAGCGGCAGCGGCAGCGGCAGCGGCAGACGTGCCGCCCACGGCTCCTCCAGCACACTCACCCGGCATTCTCATGTGTCGCGCCAGCTGAGTTCCCTGTGTAAACCCCTTATTGCATTGCGGACACTTAAACGGTTTTTCGCCCGTGTGCGTTCGCATGTGATTGGCGAGCGTCGTCGCGCCGGCAAACGCCCGATGACAGAAACCGCACACGAACGGTCGATCGTTGCTGTGCGATATTACGTGACTTCGTAGCTCGTTCGACGTCGAGAAGACCCGATTGCAGTGACCGCAGTGAAAGGGCATGTCCGCACGACTCTCGCAGACGTGATTCTGAAGCATGATGCGCTGTGTGAACGATCGAAAACATTGGCCGCACTTCCACAAATTCCACTCGTCACGCTCCCGAGTCGCCGGACTATCGGGATTCGTTCCGCCGCCGCCACCACCGCCGCCGCTCGATTGTACGCTTCCACCTCCCGTCGCCGCTATCGTTGATGATGACGTCATTTCTAATCCAGATTCCATGCTAAGGACGTTGGGTCGACCAGATCCGTGTCCATTCTGACGAATCGGCGGAACTAGAGGATACGTCGGCACGGGTGCCGCTCCCACGCTGCCCACACCCATTGGCACTGTTCCAGCTATCGGCATTCCGCCCGCCGTTACCGCTACAGACGAAGGCGCATGATGTCGCATCGTCGTTTCTACTAAGGGTTGTCGCCCTACTGGGAAGAAGACTTTAGTAGTTATTACAGTACTATAGTATGCATGACAGACAGGGTGGATCGGTGTGGTGACCGACCGACTTGATTATGCATGAGCCAAAGAACAATATACCCGCTATGCGTGTGGCTCCGGGGGAGGGAGGGAGGAGAGGGGAGGGGAGGGCGCCTTTGAGAAACCGTACCAATTCGACAAAAGCACAAAAGAAGTAGATTTGTTGTACAAGAAAAAAAGAAGCAATCGAAGAGAGAAGTGACCGAATCTACTCCCACGGTTTCTCCCCTCGACGCGCCAATTCCTCCCGCGCGTCGCCGCTCGTCGACGTCGCGCGCACGCGTTTCGAGAAAGCGACGTCGGCGCCGACGAAAAAAGCGGCGCCGACGCTTCGCGGAAATAAAAATCGACGCGACAATGTCGACTAAGTTTAGAGAAGAGGATCCTGTCACAGCTAATGAGTAGGAACGCGATTTGCGCAAGTCGCGTGGGGAACGCAAACAAAAAAGGAACAAAACCGCAAACCAAACCAAGAAAAAAAGGATGTCGTCTCACGTCTTAAAAGACGTGGAGACGTGAAGAAGTCCCTTCCCCCCCCCCCCCCCCCCCTCCGGGGGGCCCCCCTTCTTACCTGCTATTCGAGGTGAATCCTCGCCTAGAATCTCCTCAATTCCAGTCGGTACACCGTGAGCGAGAGAATACTCCGAACTTCCGTACCAGACAAGCAGTTCCTCGCCAGGATGGATATCCCGACTGGCGCGATAGAAGATATTCATTTTGTATTGAAACACGATCATGTTCTGCTCTTTGGCATTTCGCGCACACTGAATATATTTCATCCAATTCGACGGCGGCGATTGACTGGCGTCGATGTAGTGAACCAGTTGTCCGTCGCGAAATACCTAATAGATAAATGATCGATAATCAGCAATCATCCATCATCGTCTATTCTCTTACCTCCCACATCATATCGATTTTAGAATCGACCATAAGTTGATTAAATAGAACGGGCGAACCCTGAAAGGGTCCCATCCACGTTCCGGCAGGTATGACCAGTTTGGTGTACACCCCGTAGACGTCACCGGGTAGACTCGATCGGCACAAACTCACCTCCTTTGGAAAATAGACCTTTGACGAATCAACTAGAAAAACGAATGAGGATATTTTATATTCAGAAAAAAATCCAATCAAACCGATCACCTCTTCCACCTTGATCCAAAGAAGCGAGCACGAGATTTGGATCGAGGGGAACGATTTCTTGACGACCGTAGAGAGATATCATGAGATTGTCGACGGTGAAGGCGACTCCTTCGTCTGACTTTCTCTTGGGACTCGTGCTAATGACGTCGTCGTCGTCGTCGTCAATTTTGTCGTCACTTGGCGTCGACGGCGTGTGATCTGATCGAGAGGCCGGAACGAGGACGTGATGATTCTCTTCCAGACTCGGCATTTCTTCCATATCAAACTGTGCAAGGAGGGAAAATCACGAGTTTCGGTGTGTCGACTCGAACGACGTGCCGGCTTCGAGTCGGATCGTCTCGTTCGAGAGGGAAATGGGGGTTCGGACGATCGCGCGCGACGATTCGCTCGCCGTGGCGTCCACCAGTTCGATTCTCGAAGCAGCGCGCAACGACGGGTCGACGCGCGACCCAATCGGCGTGGACGAGGGCGAAGCACGCACGTGAGATCGAAAAGGGGACGGGACGAAATGGCCGTTGACGGGGTCCCCTGTAATTTGGCCACCTGGGCAGGCTCGCGACCCGTCTGCGAGCCCGTAGGGTCGACGAGAGGGAGAAAAAATGCGAGGAGATTAGAGTAAAATACGGTTCGCGGTCGTTCGCATGCCGCTTCGAGAATAAGTGGATCCGAGGCGTCCACGCGACCCCGCTGACGTAAAGACCCAAAGACAGCCCAGGATGTGTAGCTGACCTTCGATTTTGTCGCTGAACTATCGCCGCTTCTTGCGGCTATCGAACCGGCTAAGTCACGATCGTCCGAGTCGTCGCAGGAAAAAACTAATATTGATGAACCCGTGCGTGTCATTTGTTCCTTGTATTTCTATCTTGTCCCGACTTCTCTATCTAATTAGATATACTCGCATGTGATTGGCCGGCAGAACCGCCCGCTGCAAAATCGCATTGCTTGTCACGTTCAACGCGATGGACGCACCGATTGCGAGTCGTCGTCGACGATTCGACTCGGCCTCGCCGCAACGCTAGCGTCGTAACGGGTCGCTCGATCGCTGCAAACAAAACAAACGTTATCAGATGAGACACAGATGCACGCACGTTGGGTGGATCGAACACGCAGCGAGTGGGTGGTGCCTAATCCGATTACAAAGAACGCTAATCAGACGAGAGCGTAGGAAATGCGTGGCATTTTCATCTACAACTCATTGTCTCGCCCCATGATCACGCTCGCGCGACCGCGAAACAATGGAGAGACGAGCAGAAGCAATCAAAGTGCAGGACGACATCAAAGACTGAAAAAAAAAAGTGGCGAACCCCAAAACCGTACAGCTCCCGACCGTCTCGGTCAAAAACGAGAGCCTCAGGGATCCGCCACGAACCTATTGTCCTCGTAAGAAGCGTCACCGGAATGGCCTGGCGCCGAGCCTCCGGCAAAGGCTAGAGTGCTGTTTATACTAGTCTCGTCTTCGTGGCAGTTTTTGTCGCCGTGGTTTTCGCCGCTGCCGCCGCCGCCGCCGTCGTGATCGTCGTGATCGTCGTGATCGTCGGCACACAATCGATTGTCGCGATCGGCTGCGCGACGTCGTACGCACTCGTGAAGTCGCAAATGACGACTGTACTGCGTTCCCTGCGTGAATTCCTTGCCACAGCTGGCGCAGGCGAACGGTTTGATGTTCGTGTGCGTTCGAATGTGGTTATTGAGCGTCGTCGCGCCGGCAAAGGCACGATGACAGAATCCGCAGCGAAACGGTTTGTCGTCCGTGTGCGTTTGCACGTGATTCTTTAGTTCGTCCGGACTTTTGAACGACAGTCGGCAATAGCCGCACCGAAACGGCTTGTCCGGTTGCCGATCGCATACGTGCATTTGAAGCAGAACGCGTTGGGAGAAAGTACGAAAGCACTGTCCGCATTGCCACGCTTCACACTCCGTTGTAATTGTAGATGGTACTGTGGTTTTCGCCGCCACCACCACCGTTGGTGTCCGTGTCGTCGTCTCTTTACCACCGCTACCGCAGTCACGCTCACCGGTCTGATGTGAATCTGACACGGGAGGCGACATCGTCTGGCGCCCATTGTCTTGCCAGCTCCAGTGATGGTTTTTGGTGGTTGTCTGCCTTCTGTCAGAGATGTCGCCTAAAGAAACAGGCATTACTACAGTACTTACTATATACTCTATACACCTGTCAATGTACAAAAAAGCAACTGCGTTACAAAACGGTTTAGTACGATGGAACATCATTTTGTGACGCAATACTATGTACAGACAATGCACTGGGTATGCACAGATGCAAAGAATCCTTTCTGTCTGACCTCATGTGAGTAAATCTAAATAATTGGCTGCATTTTGACATGTACAGTATTATGCATTAATGGTCAGGTGTGTAAGCAAAGAATTATTCCCATCTAACTCTGTATTGGGCAAAAAGAGTGCAAAGAACCTAGTGTAAGCAAAAGATCCTTGCACGATACAAGGCAAAGCAAGATTTCTAGCGGTACAGAAATTTTCTCGCGCGATTACGCGGAGGACGATTAATTACAATGCACGTCATCACGCGTAACAAACGGGCGAGCAAGCGAGCAAGCCAAAGAACGGGAGGGAGCCCCAGCTAGCCACATGCGCGACCGCGTGTATACGCAGAATGAGAATGCCGGCGAATCCAGTCGAATGGCGCGGCGCCCTAACGCGATCGAATGCCGTCGCCTACCTTGCCCTCGTTCGCTATTCAAGCCATAGGGAAGATCGAAGTGACAGTGATAGCCGGAGCCGTACCAGACGAGCAATTCCGTGCCAGCTTCGATCGGTTTCGTCGCTCGATAGAAAATGTCTCCGTTCGCTCTTTGCACGACTTCCAAATTCTGCTCGCGTTCGTAGCGCGCTGTCTGAACGTAGCGCATCCAGTTCGCCGAGCGTTCGTCGTCGCTGTCGATGAAACCGATCACAGTTGAGCCGTCGTAGATCTGTGGGGGGAAAAGCGACAAACGCACGCGCACACCGGAGAAATCGAAAAACTTTCTATCCGCGCTTTGTACCGTACTTCCCATCGATTTCGTCCGTCGGCGTGAAAATGAGCACTGTCTTGAAGGGAAAGACGTTTTCCTTCGTACGGTCCGATCCACGTTCCGACATCGAATCTCGTCTTAGCGTAGACGCCTATCCGATCGTGTGGACCGGGCACGCCCGAACGGCACAAGCCCACCTGGCGGGGAAGCGATTGGGGGAGGGAGTGCGCGTGAGACGAATTTATCAGTGGCGTTTCTTTAGAACGGACAAGCTGCTGTAAGGACCACAGAGGATTGTCGTCGATCCAAACTGTTGAAAAATTCCAAATAAGAAATATACAGTAGGCCTACGTCACGAATTCATGCATACACGTTACGTACGTGCAGCGCTTTCGTCGGTGCCGCCGCGCGTTCTGTGGAGATCAAGTGGCAGGCAGGCGACTCTTCCATACAGTGCGTGCTTGATGAGATCGAAGGAAATTCTGTAGCTCTGGTGTGAAAAACGAAATTTCTTTCTCGCTTCTTTATGTCAACAGAGAAAAAAAACATGTGCACGAACCCTTCGCGACGAAACGCTTTGATTCTCATTCATTTCGTCGGTCGTTCAACGGAGTCCTCCTTCAAAAAGAAAAAAAAAGAAAGACTGCTTGACCGCGGGTGTTCGTTTGCGTAAGGGAACTCGATTACGCATATTAGATCACATCGCAAACGCGAAACGCCTCCGTAGGCCACTCGGCTAACGCATGCATTGGCCGTTCGCTATATTCGGCATTCGGCTTCGAGCACGATCGTCTCGACGAGCCGCGAGTCGCGGCGAATTCCTTCTCTAGCGCGCGGAATTATCGTCGTCGCGTTCGTCGAAGTAAAGCCCGGTCGCATTCGCCTGCGCGTCGCGTAACGTCCTTACTTTCACGATTGCAATCGAATGCACGTGGTCTCCAAATCGAAGAACGCGTTATGTTCGCAGGAGTTGAGGTTTATCGTAAATCGGAAGATCGTGACCGGACTAGGCCAGACGCGCAATGACTATGAGGATGATTGACAGGCGTGCGGGTTTTTCTATAAACACCCGACAATCTTGATTGCTCGGCCGAAAGGGGGAACGCAGTCACGCCCCTTTCGAGAGTAATGATCATCGGAATGTGAAATCGGCGAAACAGGAAAATTCACGCTCCAAAACGAGACCAGACGTGACGGAATGCCGCAAACCTCGAACCCCACCGGTCTCACGTGTTACAAGCAGGAAGTAAAACGAGACGAAGTGCGTCTCGACTGACATACGTATACCGCACCCCTTCTTCCTTGCAGCAGTTATATATATAGTATCTTCACACACCGTCAATCAGGAGTCGGTCTAACCACGCTCCTAAATCGTCGCAGTAACTGGGGAGGGGATTGTGTGGAGAAGGAGGGGGTGGGAAAAAAAAGAACCGGTAAACAGTTGGAAACAGGAAGTCGAACGTCTTACTCATCCATCCGATGCTTGTGACGAACGAGATCGAGCTGCTCTTTCAACTTCTCGGGCCAAAGGCGCGCCGACGCCTTCAGGGCTCGGAGAACGGCTTCCTACCCGGCGCAAATCGTGCAACTTCCGGCTTTCCCGCGACGCACGATTTACCTGAATATCGGATGCCGGATCGTCGAGATGCACGAGTAGACCCTTATAGATCGCTTCGACGTGTGCCCTGTACAGAGTCCGATCGTATCGGTCGAGCGGAAAACACCTAGCATCGCGCCCCGTCATTTCACCATCATTTTATCTCCCCCTCCCGGGCCCTCAACAAACTCGAAGTAAGCGATCAGGGTTTCCGTCGTAGATAGTCGAACGTCGTTACTGCTGTCGTCCATACGCTTCAAAAGATCGACGTAGAGTTGATTCAAGCGATCGACTAAGATAAAATAAATCGAATTTGCGTCGGGGAAGACGCCGGCGACGGCTGCCCGCATTACCGTCTATTTCGCCTTTAAACAACGTCAATATTTGTTGTAGGACTTTGCAGGAAACGGAACGCGTCGACAAATTCGTGTCGTCGAGACAGGACAGGACCTAAAACGGCGAACCGTCGCGAGCGAATCGAGTTCGTCGAAAGCGTTGAGCGCGCACCTGAGCGAATAAAACATTTTCTATCGGTCTTATGACGTTCGCTTCGACATTGCCGCTTTGAATTAGCGTCCGCATGCACGTCATCGCCGCCGTGCGTATGGCCGCCGCCGTTCTTCGAGAGAGGATCGAGAGCAACGCGAAATAAATTAGCTATCCTCTCGTGTACCTTCCTGACGACCAAATGCAATTGGGAAGAATCATGTCGCGGATTACTCGTAGACTTTGTTGCCTCAAGGCCCCCCCATTCGGATCGCGATTCGATGCCAATAGGCGCGATAGTAGCGAGAAGAAACTTTTAGGAAGGAAAAGGAGAAAGCCTTCGACGTTGTTTGGCCGCGTTTTTCAAAGTAGACCGAGTGTACTGACCTCAACTTCGTCTCTGGGTCGCGTTCGACTCCGAGTCCGTGCTCGAAAACGTCGAGCGACTCGACGAGAGGCGAGTGCGATTCGTCGTCGCGAGCGCGAGTGAGAAGAACGTCGAATAGACGACGCTCGGGCGACGAAGCGATCCAAATCAGATGTCGTTCCTAAAGGAAAAAAAAAAAGGAGAGAAGGCATCGAAAATCGAGGGGTGAGATAACGCGTTCGCACTTTCAAATTGTCCAATAGTTTGCGAGAATGTAGGAGAAAGAGTCGATCGGATCGCGAATAGCCCAACGACGTCGCGAGACCTCCCAAGACGTTTTCGGCCTAGGGTTCCGAATATCAAAGTCGAAGATTCCCGCATAAATGAGACCACCCTCCCTGTAGCCCGTCCCTGTCCTCCTCCTCCCGGGTTCCTTTAGGGCGTACCTGATCTCGAATATCGCCGCTTTCGTCGCCGTTTCCCGCATAGGAGATGAGGCTGAGAAGAAGCACAAACAAATCGTATTCAACACCTTGAGGACCTCGGTGAACTTCAATTAGACATTGAACAATGAATAGAATTTGCTTGAGTAGGGAAGAATGCTGAGAGAAGCGCACTTCGGGTTCCATCAAAGTTTCGACGATTCCCTATGAGGGTGAGAAAAGATACATTATTGATAAGACGAAGGAAATACTAGCTCAGACGAAAGGACGACGCCGCGCGCGACACCTGAATAATGGAATCTTGCAATTTCGACGTGTCTGTGCCGCGCAGAATAGCGCCGAGCACCGCCAGACAACCGGTGCAGACGCGAGACGATACGGCGACGTTCGCCTTGACTTTTCCGTCTCCGGCTCCGCTCGAGGTTAAAACGGCCGGTAAGACGAGTCGACACAGAACTTCCGGGTCGACGTAGTGGCCAAGGAGACGGGCACACTTCGTCGCCTTTAGGGGATTTGAACGAGACGAAATGAGAAACGTTTTCCTGTAAGTCTTTTTATGAGTCATTCGTCTTACTTTGTCGACGATTGGCGCTTCTTCGTCTTGACAGGCTTTGTAGAGGCTCTGGAGAAGAATTTCGGCGTGCTGCGTCGCGTTGTCTTCGGCGTGAACGAGGAGAACTTCGAGCAAAGATATCGCCTAGAAGAGAAAAGAAAACGACTGTGACGGGAGTAGAGAGATCAAGCGCAGAAAAGGTGCAATGCAAATCTTGCAAAGACCGTTTCTTCCTAACAAGTTATTTTTTTTCAGTAGATTCCATACTCTTCCTATGTTTAGTAAACGTTTCAAGTCGCAATATTAGTGGAGCAGCTCTTTCTGTTACAACAGCAAGAAGTAAACGTTTTAGACAAAGTGCGAGAAAAATCAACGGGGTTCACTCGAGCACAATCAATCAATCAATCAATCTGTTATAAACTTAAAATTGGTGTTATTTTGAAACGAAAAACCAAAGTCAAAGGCAATTGGCAAGTCGATTATATATATATATCTAATTAATCAGAATTAATTGCGTAATGATCGCATGATCTATTTCTCGTTACTAAGCGACTATAATTAAGCGAAAACTTTGAAGTTGCTATGAAATCGTGCCAGGGAATGCGTACGTGACTTAACAATACCTTGAGTCGCGTCGACGCGTTCCAATCGCCCATGTCCCGTATGGCCGCAGGAAGGATTTTTGACAGGCAACGATAGAGCAGAACTCTTGTGCCTAAACAGGGCCTCGGGAATTCTTAAAAGCGCGAAAACTTTTAGTACTAGTACGATTAGCGCTCAGTTTTTCTTCAGTTACCTCCCCAGCTATAATCGGAGCTAACGGGTTTGGAGAAATCCGTCTGATCTTTTAGATCTTCTTCGTTTTCTTGAGCGTATTTTTGGCCGACCTATACAACAACGACTCGTTTTTCTTTCTATTTTTCGCGCAAATTTCTTACTTGTTCCATCAGATCATAACTCTTCTGTCGAATTTCGACCAGTTCATCGGTGAAACCGCTAAGAAGAAGAGGCAAGAGTTTGTGATGAAACGAATATCTAAAGCCGATTATTACAATCGATAGCGCTAAAAAATCTACATTTTCTTAGGAACCTGTCCTGGAAATCGAGCAACCAATGGCCAATGATATCCGTCAAGCAAGATCGCACGGGCGGGGAATGATCAAAGGTGCGTTGAGCCAAATGAGGAAGAAAGGAATCTAAGCACTGGGCGTTGCCAAATTGCCCTACCACACCGATCGCCTGAAGAAAGAAGACGTCGAGCCTCTATGTCTTCACTCACTCTCGCTCTTAGTCTAAGTTTTTTTTTTACTTACCTTCACGCAGGTGACTCTGACTTTGTAGCGTTGGTGCGTCAGCGTGGAAATAAGTGGCACGACTAGCGTTTCGGCTTGCATGTGAAACGTTTCAGGGATTTTGGGAGCAAGAGTCATGCACAAGCGACAGCTCTCCTAGCAAAACGTTCTCATTAAAAAAAAAGAAGAGATCTTTTACCGCTTAGGTTGTAGGTACAGTACTATTATTTAATTTTTAAATTAAATACTTCATATATTATTGCTATTTATACCTTCTTTACTTCTGGATACGGATCAACAATTACTCTTTGAAGTATCTTGATAAAATCGTCCAAATATGCAGCCAAAGAAGACGAAGACGACTGAATAGAACACTGTTCAATAAATTGAAGAAGAAAACAGACAAAGACGAGACGCAGTTCTTCGGACGGCTCAACGATGTCCGGCATGCCAAGACGAGCGACTGCGACGGGAAGAAGATAAGGAAGAAAGGACGGCGCCACGACATCAACGCATCCATCGCATAAACTGGAAAGTATCGAGTGAATTGAACATATTACGTCATTATATAAAGGTCACGTGTTAATTAATTAATTTAATTAAATATCGGATGAGATCTTACTCTCGAATTAAATTCAAAGCTAATTCGCGGCATTTTTCCACGGGATCCGACACGACTTTGAGTAGAGGTTTTAGAAGGCGATCGGTTAGTTTTTGCGCCGCCGACGCCGATCTACAGCTCGTCTGAAGCGTTTCCTTTCGGATTTTCTCCAGAGAGCGCTTTCTCGCGCTTCGGTTGTCGTCCGATAGGCAATTGACGTCTCTCTGGATTTTCTGCCGCGCCGAACGAGACCCCAGTTGAAATTCGAGACAAGCGAGCTCATATTTAGAACCTTGAAGAGTTCGTCGAGATCGTTGTCGTCTCTCGCCTCTTCCAATTCGATCGTTTCCATTTTCGCATGCGGGACTCTACAAACGTATAAAACGCCCGGACAATCTATTTGATTAAAATCTCTTGGTTGATTTCTTTTTAAATTTTTCAAAGTGGTAGTTATCAGTTGCTTTTTCTTTTGGAATTTTCTTGCTCCGTCCGCGTTCGTTAGTCAAGGCTGTCTCCTTGACAACGGGATCCAAAGGATTTTGCTCGTCAAGACAACCAACAGTTAATTTTGGCTTGGCAGCTTCGTTATCCTCCTTTTTTCCACCCTTTTTCTGAACAGCGTCTTCTCTCATGACTAAAGTAATAACTATAGAAAATCCAATTATTTAATTATTTCCTTTATACATCGATTGTGATGGACAAAATCAGCTGCCATATTTGTCGGCACAAGAGTCTCGCCCTCTCCCTTCCTAAAAGATTTTCTAATCCTACCAGTGTACTAATTAATTCGTCAAAATCTTGCTTTCTCCATTTTTCTTCTGTGGCTTTTCGCTTGGCTCGTTCCGTCTCAGCAATATTTCGAAACTTCTCCCTAAAAATCGAGACAGAACAAACGTCGATTTCAGCAGCAAAATTTCTTTTTTAACTCACTCAATGCCGAGATCCACTTCCGGTATTCCCGACAGCATCTGATTGGACAGCATCCCTTCCGAGCGTTGAGAGCTCTCCGCCTTGACGTCCGATATAAAAAACCGATCCCTATACTCATTTTTCTCACTCGTTACCCTGAGCGATTCAGGAAGGGCATATAGAGCGGCTTTCTTCGCTTCAAAAGAGCTGCGATAAAAAAAAACCCCAACCTTAGAAAGAGATATCCACATATTAGAATTATTCATTAGACTTCAGTTCTTTTTCGAGAGCTATTTTGTCTCCTTTCTTCTTAGACATTTGATCGTCAATATATTGCATCCTTCATAAAAAAAATATATTACATTTGCCTGCACTTTTAGAATCGTTACATTCGCTTATCTTCTTCCCGATGACGGGTCTCGGTAGCGAAAGTCTCCTTTAGCGACACACCAATCTCGTCGTCGTCGTCATTTCTGCAGAGAAACCACGCCTACTACATCTCTCCCCTATTTTTTTTTTTCCCGAATCCTACGCGGCGTTGTCTCTCGTTTTATTCAATTTGACTAGACCGCCGGTTTTTAACTTGAAAGGATCCGACTAAAGAACTACTTCGATAAAGGAATCCCATTCGCGTTTCTTCACAAAACACCTCTTCGTCGTCTTCTCTGCTGTATTTCTTTCCGAGTGCCAATCCCACGGCGCTAAATTCATCGCTAGAGCATAGTTTTTTAGTTCTTCGTTGACATTTACCTAACTCCTTTCGGTCTTTGACGATATTTCTGGACTTCTTTCGCTTCTTCGAGCGTTTGGCTGAAAAGAGATTCGATACGCCCGTGGAAAATCGTTCTCTGTAATCACCGAACGTCTTCGTCCTTTTCTTCTTCTTCTGAGGACGAGTTGTGTCGTCGTTTGCGGTAGTTTCGTTTCATCGAGTGGTCTACTGTCCGGGAATTGGCAGTCACGTGCGCAAAACATGGCCGACTCTCTCGGATTCTTTTCCGCAGCCGTTTCATCGTCCGAATCCGAATCGGAAGACGAAGAGGAGACGCCATCGAAAAGCGTTGCAAGAGAACGATCGCCTTCTGTCGATAAACAAGAGGTGGGGCCCTCCTCGGGGAAACTCCCTTCGCCATCGACTCTCTTCGCGACAGTCGGTCGCCCGGACTTTCTCGCAAAGCCCGACCCCGAAATCGACTGGTACGATCTTAAAACGAAGCAAGAAGACGAACCAGGAACGTTCCAACTCAACTCCGTTCCGCCACCGTCGTCTCTAAAATCGCAACCCGTCAAATACGGCAATAAAGAACGATCGACGCCCGTTAGAGAAACATCGACGTCCAAAAACGAAAGGGAGACCGAGTCGTTTCGACAGAAAGAAAAGCGAAAACGAGAACGCGGTCAATCGTCGCGCGGAAAAAACTACGTCGAAGAAGAGAAACGCGTTCTTAAACAATCGTACACTGCCGGAGCCGGTCTGGGCTTTGACTGACTTGATTAGCTGTTAGTAATTAAATAAGGAATCAGCAGTTAATTTGGGGATAAATAAAGGAGGGGGCAGTTTTTTGGTATTAGCACGCGAGTTTCCACGTGTTCTCGTTGTCGTTGTCAGCTGCCGCCGCCGCGTTGTTCATGCTAGGACGAGCTTCATTCCATTTTTGGATTACTCCTTCGGGGAAGAGGGTCAGTTCGCCGGTTGTTTGATTGAGCTTGGCGCCGATGATGTAACGGCGTCCCCGCTTCATTTTCTGGCATTTGCAGAGAGGAACTTTGCCTTTGACTGATATGATCTGGCTTGCGGCAATTTGAAACTGCGGTGATGCTGCATTGTGAAATATGCGAGACACGTTCAGTTTGTACTCCGTCCAATAGTTGTGCTCGCGAGCTCTTTCGTTGCTTAAAATCCCAGCAACACGAACAAGAACAACTAAAACGAGCAACTCAGTTGTGACCTATTGTTTCATTGCAGACATTGTTTTTTTACCAATGTCCATTCTACATAATGCTGTACTTAGATCTTGGTAAACACAAGGGGGACAACCTGTTGTTGGTTCATCTCATCAGTATATAATATGACATGCCTTTTACTTCTTACTTTTATGTACCACAAGTTGAATTGTAAATTGGTTCTTTCCCAAATAATTTTGCGCTGAACACGTATAATGTCCCGCATTGGCCCCAGTCAGATTCCTTATGTCCAATCGATTAATCCATTCTCCACTTGAACCAATGGGTTCTCTAATCTGCTGGCCCTTTGCAGCAACACCGTTCTCATACGTCCACGTGAACGCGTCCAATTTAGGATGTGCATAAACTCGGCAAGAAATGGCAATACTGTCACCAGCAACGGTTTCATAGTAATTCGCTATCTTAGAAACAAAACGTGGCTTTCCTGCTTTCAGATCTAATATATTACCCAATTAACGCCACTTTTTATATCCACTTCAAACCTACTAGACCTGTTATGCAAGCAGCTTTTTGTATGCAGGCTCCATGGAGACATAAACTTCCATTTACTGCATAGCACTGCTGTCCTGGATTGCAGGGATTCAACTACGGAATTTTACGGTTACTCAAGAGCGTCTTCCATCTGTTTATCTATTGTTGACAAGTTACCTTACATGGATCGTAGTTAACATCTAAAGGAATGAGTCAATAATACAGACTTTCTTCTTTCTAATTTTGTGTACCAATTTCACAATTGGAGATGGCTGCACAAGGAGGAGAGGCGCACAAACGTGTCAGACTATTCTTGCACTTCCATCCCAAAGCACATTTTCGTTTCTAAACAGAATACATAAAATGCCTATTCCCATTGTCTTTGATTCAATTCCCCTTACATTGCATGGATCATAATCGGGATCTGAGAAACAAAGGTTATTCTTCTCTAAGGTAGAAAGCAGCGTAGACTCTCATACCAAGCACGCAAAACAATTTATTCAGCTTCCCTGGGGGTTGAAAACGAGTGCACCACCCGTTTCGACAGAGACGTGCAGTTTGTGTGCAAACAAACCCCGGGCGACATTGTACAGCCTACATTCATTGTAATAAAAGAAAAGACGTGCAGGTGCTAAAACCTTGCAGGGATCTCTCGCATACTCATCTGGTAGACCTATGAATTAGTACATTATTTGCTCTAATTTTAGGATAGCCCATCCTCCTTCTATCTATACCTTCACGACATGAATCTGAAGTGGTATACTGGAGCGGATTTGGATTGCATCCTCTTTTAGAGTAACAGCACCTGTGAAGATAAAAATTCAGTGTAAGGGCGGTCCTAACGACGAAATTCGTACCTCTTCGAATCACAATCGCTTTTATACTCGCAAAACGTCTGCTTACGAGAGGAACAAACGTGCCTCGGATGATATTGACTGAGAACAGGAATGGGACATTTTTCCTTGGCGACTAAAGGATCACAAAAAAACATGCACACACCTGCAGTTTGCAGAGCAGAGTATGTATGTATATGCAACGTTCGCGTGCAGTGGGCACTACGTATTCCTTTACCGACTCTTAGGTGCGTCAGTTGAGCTTCGCAGTCGGCCGCCGTATCGAAATCTTGCTCGTTCGCGCATCCTTTGACCCACGAGCATTGGCACTCGCGATCGGACAATTTCTCGCATCCAAAGTAGAACTTTCCGCATTCTACGAAAGACGAGAGCGCGTTTCCTAATCGGGGTCCTCCCGCGGAAGTGTTTTCACGGCGCGTACGGTCGGGGCACCCGCTTTGCACGAGAGCGGCGACGCAAACCGAACGATTCGTGCGCGGCGGCGACACGTTCGTCGTGCACGTCTCGACGACGCGGCATTGGCACGTACAATCGTCGACGTTCGGCTGGCAGACGGTCACGTTCCGTAAACAGAGTCGATCACGCACCTCATAGTTAGCTACGCGAAAAGAGATAGAGAAAAGAGAAGGGATATCGCGGAGGAGACGCGTACCTCCGTCTTTCACTTGCAGGGCTAGGAGTGCTAAGGGAACGACTAGAAAGGATCGGAGTCTCATCGACCCGCGTAGACTTTTCTTGTGCCGTCTGCTTTCGGTAATGGGACCTATATAGCGAGGATGCGACGGTCTAATTGGCTTTTCACAACGTTTGCATGCTGGCAAGCTGGACACCTGGCACCGCGCCCGAGGAAGTTCTCACCGATCTACGTACACTGTCAGTACGAGATGCGGTGCTTATGAAAACAATCTGGTGGTCGCCAAAACCCTGCCCTAGCCGAGAGCGGCGGAACTGAATTGGACAAACGAGACTAAGAACTAGTTCGAAGCCCGTCTGCGAAAATGAGGCGGAAGCTGTTCAACTGAGATGGCGACACCTTTTTTGGCACGAGCGATCACACGCTTCGAATAGTTGGCATGGGTACAAAACCGCAAATTAGCGAGAGGAGGTTAGCCCGGAAAAACAGGAATCTAACCGGTTAGGGAGGTCGTGCGCGGTTCGGTTCGTTTATACATATGATTATTTATTATTTCTTTTTAGGGGTCGACCTCGTCGGAAGGTCTACGCTCTCGGCGCTGACACGTCTGGCTCGACTCCAGCTGCACTTGGCTCCGTCGTTTCGAAGAATTTTCAACTGGCGAGCGCTGCTCCACTGAATAACGATTCCATTGGGGAAAACGTCATATTTCCCGTCTTCTGGACTTGAATTGACGTCGAGTCCGAGCAAATAATGACGATCAATTTCCATTCTCTGACAGGGACACCCAGCTGCCACTTTTGCTTCAATCACTTGACCAATTCTGAGCGAATCTAGACCATCCAGTGCCATCACAGTGCGACTCGTAGTTTGGACGTAAATTCGAGACACGTTGACTCGATAGACATCCCAAAAGCCTGCATGAGTGCGGGCTGTACGGTTAAACACTCTTCCCTGAACGGCTAAAAAAGAATGTCAAAATCATTTGGTACCAAGTCCATTGGGTCTTTAAGTAAAGCACTCACCTATCGGGTCTCCACATAAACTGTCTTCGACTCTTTCATCAGTCATATCAACAGCACAAAGACCGCATCCTAATTGATTAATTAAACATTCTTTCTTTGCCTTTCGGTTGCTAGAAGCTTGCCTTGGTACACGATTAATTCCGTGGTTTGGCTGCTACTTCCGATGGGGTTCGTCGCTTTGCAGAGGTAACTTCCAGCCGTGCTTATAGTGACGTTTTGAATTTGCAGTCGCGTCTCGTTTTTCGTCAAGGTAAGCTTGACGTTTTCGTCTGTCGACGCAACTAGAACACTGTCGTGGAACCATTCAAATGCTGTCAGTGGAGGAATGGCCTCGGCTTTGCAGACGAACTCGACGCTTTCTCCGACGAGCGCCTCGTGACGTGGAGGGAGAATCGTTATAATAGATGGCGATTTTGCATTTGGATCTAGAGAGAAAGGGCCCCATTAGTATTGCAGCCTCAAGTGCAGTTGTTCCCTTTACCTTTTTCGCACAGCGCTTCCTTGATGCAGGACTCCGTTTCTCCACACTTTCGAGTTGAACACAGGTAGCCAGAATCACAAGGATTTTCCTGTAATACAATCGTTGAAAAAATGCATCTCTATCCAGTCCTTATTGTCACCTCGCATGGATTGAACTCCGGGTCTAAAGATAAAGAACGTTACACATACGTACGTAGACTTGGCAGTGAATGCATACCGGGTACGCAGACAGAGGCAACTGCACAAGGAGGATCGATGCACCTTGCTCGTGCAGCTTTACACATCATTCCACGCGAGCAACGACGATGCTAAAATTTCCTTTTACTCATGTACACCCTATTATCTCAATGGCGTTACTTTGCACGGATCGTATGACAAATCTGTGAACAGATGAGTGTAATTATTGAACCAAGAAAATCACGCGTCCTCACCAATAACGCAATAGGCTGTGATGTTGTGTAGTGGATTGAACGTCGAGCAATCTTCTCCTCGGCAAAGGCTGCGGTTAGCGACGCAGCGGAATCCTTCTTTGCATGTGATTCCCTAGTGCACGGGCTTTAGACGAATATCGTTCAACGTGACTATAAAAATATTACATTGCAGGGATTTTCGAGCAAGTCTCTTGGAAAAGCTAAACAAGCCAACTGAAATAATCTGAAAGAGCAACAGGGTGCATAAACGTACGAAGGTGACATTTTTCTGTAGTTGCCCACAGGAAGGGATTAGGATTGCAACCGTAGTCGGAAAAACAGCACCTACGTCATCAGGGTCATGCACCAATTCTCACAATTGTCATTGGATATTTTTACTTTGATCTGTCACACACAGATCCGATCTCGCAGAAATTTTTCCACGTTTGGGAGCACCGATGCTTGGGATGTAGCTGGCTTGCAGCAGCTGTCTTGGGACACGGTTTAGACGCTGCAACACCAAGAAAAATATACGATTAGGTCACTCACGCCGATTCTAAACTGAAACAGTTTTCTTACCGTATTGAAGATAGAGCGGAAGATCTGCTTCGCACTGCGCTAGCGTGTCATATTGCTGTTCATTGATGCAACTTTTTTTCCATCTGCATTCACACTGAGGATAGGAGCCACCGGGAAACTTAACAATGTATCGAGAGCAGCCAAAATAGAGCTTTCCACAATCTGAAAATAGGAAAGTTTAGCTAAATCGGCGACTTTGACAAGTCCCATGCGCTCACGTACAGTTGGGAAACAAGCGGGGAAGGTCCTGTTGACATTCGGCTAAGCTGTTATAGGGAGGAGCGAAAGCAACACGGGGACACATTTCCAATATCTTGCACGTGCACCGACGATTTTTTGCATAGCAAAACGTAATGTTCTGTAAGCACCAATCAAAACGAGGAATTGCTACGAAGAGCATTCATTAGACGAGAGATAAGGAAAAGAGAGAGAGAGTCAAACGAACCAGCATCGGTGCCGGGAGAAAAGACGAGAGAAGTGCCAACAATGACGACTAGGGAACCGAATGCGAGCATCATTGTAGAATGAGGCGAGAGTGACTGGAAAAGCGAGTGGTCTCGCTCGCTTTTTACGAGCACGCTTTGGCATGCAACCAAATCACACAGGCGCTTAGGGAAGTCATACCGCAGCCCGGTCCGTTTGTTCATTATCATTACCCAATGGGGTTATCCCAGATGGGCGTAGGGAGGGTGTGACAAAGGGCGTGGGGAAGGCTGGTGCGTGCACATCCGCACCCGAAATTGCGCCAAATTCCGTCTCTGCTGCAATGCCAAACCACCAGCGTTGAATATTATTATCAGAGTCTTTATTGACCGTCTGGTCTGGTCGAACCCCACAAAAAAAAACACGGCAACAGACGATCGTTCTCTGCAAGGCCTCTACAGAATATCTATCTAATATTTGGGACAGATCAGGCGTCCTTTGTTCAATGCAAACCGTATGCGATGGCGGACTTCATTCCAAGGATAGATGGCGCCATTAGGAAACAATTCGAACTGCATTTCCGACGAGCGGCGTCGGCGATGAAGCCCGAAAAGATACTGACGACCGACGACGAGTTTCTGACACGTACACTCGATCGGACCGATCGTTTCGACGAGAATCGTCGCGTGCAGTGCGCTCGTCGAGCTGTGTAGCGTACGGGTCACGGATACGTTGTAGTTGTTGTCGACGTCATCGGAGACGTCATCTACACGTGCTTGGACAACTGCGCGAGAAAACTATTTTTTTGATATGATTCGAAACAGTCGCTTTTCTTACCAAGATCCAGTGAACAAAGATCTAAAACAGATATCGAGTCTCTGCAAGGGAGACACTCTGCACAGGTGGGTAATAAATAATTGAGTAATAAATAATTATGATCAGCAGAGGTTACCGTGCCAGGCAATTACTTCCGTACGAATTGACGCACTTCCAACGTAATTTTTCGCCGTACACGTATAATTGCCAGTGTGGTTTTTTGTGACGTGTGATATAACCAGGTGAGATTGCGACCTTTTGTCATTCACCATAGTGGGATTCACGGAAATTCCATCATCGCTTCCTACATCCCAATTCCACTCCAATGACGTAAGAGGCGGATGACCAACGGCCTCGCAGGTCAAAGTAACATTTTGGTTTACAAAAACGTCATAGGATATACTGAAGTTTGATAGAATTACTGGTTCGCTGGCCAGAGGATCTATAAAAACGTCAACACTAACTAACTAACGACCCCATCAGACTTTTCTACCTGAAAGGCATTCAGCACGTCTCGGGCATAGTGAACCTGCTTGGCATTGTCCAGGTTGACTTTCGCAAACTTCATCTGGATTACAAGGATTTGGCTAATAGATAAACTTGAACGTTGATTTGGGCTCAAAACGTAGCGTCTACCTTGCAAGGATCAAAATTGGGATCTGGAAAGCCAAAGATAAATGAGTCGATCAATCAAATAATAATTTTATTTACCAAGCACACATAATGCCTTTGCAGGGCAGGGAACGTTTCTGCAGTCTTGTTTCAACGACTTGACACAGGCTAGTCCTCGTCCGCAGTGATGACCCTAAAGAAAAACAAACTATATTGAATAAATTTCTCCTCTACTAACATACCTTGCAAGGATCATGGTTTGGGTCTGCATGTAATAAAAAAATGTCTTAGCTGGGAAAACTACAAGTTCTTTAGTTTATTTACCAATGACGCAAAACAATCTTCCAACTGCTTTATGGGGACGAAATTCAGAGCAAGGTTCTGTGCACAGCGATGCATCCTGCGTGCAAATGAAACCCGGTTTGCAGCTAATAGCCTAGTACAAAGACCGGGTGCCAATCAAATAAAAAAGTAAGGACGCCCTCACTTTGCATGGATTCCTAAGCAATTCAGTTGGCAAGGCTGCAATACAGAAAAAGGCCCCATTACATATAGAAAACAATGTCCGACAATGAACGGACTCACAGAGATGACATTTGTCTGTTGGCGCATATTTGAATGGATTCGGATTGCATCCTCCTCTGGAATAGCAACAACTAATGAATCAAATATCAATTAGAAGAAAACAAGAAAATAAAAGTATATATATACTATTTATTAAAGTGGCAATCCTTGTCATACTGACAGAAATTCTCCCACATCGAAGAGCACCGATGACTGTGCGAAAATTGGCTCGTCTCATGAGCAGACGGACACTTGGCAGTAGCTGAACGCCCAAACCATAATCATTGAAATAATTAATTATCCCAACCAACCAACCAACCCCATTGTAAATAGCGAAACAAAGTTAATAAGCACTCCGACAGAGTATTGAACTCTTGCTGATTGCCGCATCCAACTACTCTCGAACATTGACACTTTTGTCCTGAGCGCGTGCAGCCGAAGTGAGCCTTCCCACAATCTGGACAAAGCAACTCTAAATACGAGTGTCTTCCAACTCGAAAATTCTTACAACGAATGCATCGGCTATCGCGTTGCACGAGGCTCAGACACGACGCCATCGTCGGATACGGCGACGGATCGATTATTCCGCACGTTGTCACGTCTTTGCACTGACATCTGCATCCGAAACTGGACGAGATCGTCGGCACGCAGTACGTTATCGTTTTCTGGCAGCCGGTTTCGTTGAAGACGGCTGCATGCAACCGTTCGAAGCCGCGAAGTGGCACACGGTAAAGATAAATCGAGTCAAAGGGCATATCGATCTATTTACCTGCGTGCACGCGAGTGGTCAAATGCAAAAGAGCAGCGAGCGCGACATGACTGAGCGCCAAATGACTGAGTGCCGGCGGCATCGTCGTCGTTCTTCTTGGACTGCGTGCGTGTGCTGTGTGTGTGTTCGCAACGCTCGCAGCGCCTTTCAAATGACAAATCGTTGGCACGAGATCGCGCGCGGCACTTTATAAATCTTCGCGACTCGCAATTGGCACGATGTTCTGGCACGGTGCCCGTCGCTTCGAACTCATTTCGCTGTCATCGAGAGAAGCCAAATTATTGATTTCGAGCCAACTGGCGTTGGCAATCGATCGGAACCGTTTTCGCACGTCTCCGACGCGTCGCCGCCCATCCCGTTTATACAATTTATTTGCTCGGGAGGGCTCGACTGTCTGCAACCGGCACAAATAGGCGGCGGAATGCGACGGCGGTCGGACACTTCTATAGACGGGAACCCTAGCGCTATATTTGTGGCCGCCTGTGTTATCGCATCCAATTACGTTCGTTTTGGACTTCTGTCATGTGCAGGCGGTGGCTTGGTGCAGAGCCAAGTCATTTCCTCCCTTCCTTGCGTGTAGCGCACGTTAGCCAGGCTTTGCTTACTTTCAGCAGAGATAGAGAAGGAGAGGGATATGAAACTCCGGGTCACGTGATCTATTTAGCTGAGTAGAGGTCTGTTGCCCTTTTTACCCGGATGTGCTCGTAACGAAGGTGGCTATTTGTTTATCTGAGAGCTACGGTCTTCAAAAGCCTAGAAACCAGTGCGCTAGAGAAAATCTACCCAGCCCTACGTGTAACGAATCATAAAACCACGGAAGACGCGCCCGTTATATGCAGAGATTCACCTTATGATCCCATCGATCTTCGCTTTTCGTTTATTTTTATCATCAATATTTCTCTGCTACTTGCGAAGATGTAAGCAAAGCTTTCGAGGCATCACAACTATAATAGAGCTATAGCTAGAGTGGAAAATCGTACAACGTCGGAGTTAGGAAAAAAATTATTATCTCCTTCAGTAGAAGAAATATTGGATAAGATCAGGCACAAGTCTCTTCACAGTAAAATGATCTACGCGGGTAAAATAGTTGCGAACAAACTCGCCGAATGTTCTTGCTACAGGAGGGAGCAAAAGGTGACGTGGCGAAAACGCCTATTTTGCTGTTTATCAGCGGAACGGCAGATTCCAGCGTCGAGAGTTGAGCCTATGTCTATTCTCCGACCCTTGTGCTTTTGTTTGGGCCCATTTGCAAGAATATTGGCGGTCGCAAAAAAGCGCAGGAGGGAGCAAAAGTCCATTTCGCATAACGCGCGCGTCTACCGTCGTTTTATGCATCGTTACGCGTAGGACTGGGCAGGGTTTCTCTAGCGACACTTGTTTCCAGGCTTCCGAAAGGTCGTACCGAACATTTTCTCTCAAATGTAGTACAAATAGCCGCCTACGTTACGAGCACATCCGGGTAAAAAGGGCAACAGACCTCCACTCAGCTAAATAGATCACGTGACCCGGAGTTTCATATCCCTCTCCTTCTCTATCTCTGCTTTCAGGGGGGGTTTTGCACTAACGCGCGCTGCTACCCCGCCCAATTTTAAACTGCGTTTTTCTCCGCTGAAGTTCTTCTATCATCGTCTTCGAAGGGGTCAGAGAAGGCAATTTGATCATATAAAACGCCTTACTCAGTGTCGCGGGTTTTCCGTTCGTCTTCGCGATTTCGCTCCTTGCCGATTTCATCGTCCGTGAACAAGTTCTTTTTCTCCTCAATTCTTAAAGCAGCAGGCTAAACGTGTTCTTAGATTACTTAGCCTCATAGTTCGCGCGCGAACCAAAGCTTTGCAACTTGCAAAGTGGTAAAAATCGCCTCTTTCTAGGACATGGCCCGTTCGCGTATTAATTAATTACGTTATGCTGAGTTCTCGTCCTACAGCAGTTGTATACCGCATTTCGACTCCCTTTGAATGGCGCGCGAACGGCTTTGTACCTCATTTTGGCATATGGAATCGAGGGCATCTTTTGGACAAGAAAATACCGCCTACGCACACGAGAGCGGCATAACGTGCCTGCGATTTGTGCATATGTGTAATTAATTTAAAAATCGCTTACGAACATGAAAGAAAACCTACCGCTGCGTGATTTTCCCGTTGCGTTTTCAACGTCCTCCGAGACTTCCTGCCAGATAGACCTTCCTGAAACGTTCCTTGGCCAGTTGTCAGGAGATTTTTCACATACGATCGTCAGAAGATCGATGTCGTCCTTATCGGTCCAAGCCTTCCTGTCTGCAAAGAGACATTTCCGGGAAGGCGGGGCCACACCTTCCGGCTCATGGGCAGCTCAGCTTCATTGACGAGTGGCATCGCCAAAGGAGAATGCACTCGATTAACCTTCGAAGAAGGAGTTTGGCCTGTCGGAGACCATACGGCGGCGAGCTTGCGCTTCGATTGATCGCGATTCGGTAGTCCACTCATAGGTGCATAAAAGAGAGGAATTCGTCTAGGAGCGTTCCGAATTGGACTTGGTTCGCGGTAGATAATGACTAACTATACATTAACGTAGCTACTTTTGCATAAATAATAAGAGAAACGTGACGAAACGTTGACGAACCGAGACGATCACGCGGCGTATCCGAAAAGCGTATCTACGCCACGCATTGCGATAAAAGCTCGCCGAATAAATGAAAACCCTGTAGGAAGTACGTACTTAGAGCGAATAGGCGAAATATGCTAAAAATGGCGAGATACTGAAAAACTTCAAATGTGTAGCGCGCGTTAGTGCAAAACCCCCCCTGGCTTACTTTCGTGCCCTTTGCATGCATCCAATCGCAAGGACCTTATAATCGAATCGTGCACTCTTTCACTTGCACATTTGGCGACGATCAGTAATCGTTACGTCATCCTATAGCCTACTGCGCATGCGCTTTTCTTTGTGACGAAGAAAATGGCCGACGAAGGCAGCGGCGTTTCAATCGAATCGACGCCTACGAGCGATCGGAAAGCGCTCGCGCAGGATGGCTACGAATCGGACGCGATGTCGACGGCGAGCGGAGTCGTCGCGGAGGAGCAGGCGAGCTGCGTTCGTTGCCAAACGCTTCTCCAAGAGGTCGTCGTGCTTCGAACCGAAGTCGAAGTCCTCAAGCTGCGCTGCAAGAACCTTCGCGAGGAGAACAAACAGCTGCGTCAAGTCTCCGTCTCGATTCAAGCGCAAGCGGAGCAAGAAGAGGAATTCATATCGAACACGCTGATGAAAAAAATTCATTCGCTGAAAAAGGAGAAGGAGGCGTTGGCCGTCAATTACGAACAGGAGGAGGAGTTTCTCACGAACGACCTGACGCGCAAGCTCAATCAATTGAAGCAGGAAAAAGTCCAACTCGAACAGACACTCGAACAAGAGCAGGAATTCCAAGTGAATAAGCTCATGAAGAAAATCGAACGACTCGAAAACGAGACGCTCGCCAAACAGCACGCGCTCGAACAGCTCCGACGCGAGAAAGTCGACTTGGAGAACACGCTCGAACAGGAACAGGAGCTTCTCATGAATCGTCTCTGGAAGCGCATGGACAAATTGGAATCGGAGAAGCGCACGTTGGAGGAGAAACTCGGTCAGTTGACCACGCCCCCGCCTTCTCCTTTGCCCAATTTCGGCAACGGCGACGCGAAATCGGCGGCGTTGTCGGCGCGCGTCAAGGAACTTCAGGCCGAAGTGGGACTCCTAGTCAAACGGCTCAACGAGACGGAGGCGAAAAATAAGGAGAAGATGACCGCGCTCGAGATCGAGGAACGCGCCGCGCAGGAGGAAAATCTTCGTCTTCAGCGACGTCTTCTCTTGGAAATCGAACGACGAGAGGCGTTGAGTCGACAGTTGTCCGAGAGCGAGTCGAGTCTCGAAATGGAAGACGAACGCCATTTCAACGAGTTTGCCGCGGCAAATCGTTCGCGCAGCGCGAGCTTCAGTCACGAACTGCGAAGTGCGTCGTCGTCGAGTCTCGGACCGCCGCCGCCGTGCAGCAGCAGCGTCGGCGGCGGCGTCGCCTTGAATCGGACGTCCAGTCTCGGCAAAGCGGAAGGCACGGTGCCGCCGAAACCGGCTCCGTCGTCTCTCCAAATGTCGAGTCCCGCGCCTTATCTCGTCGCTCCCGCGCGCCGATCGGCGTCGCCGGCGTTCTTGTCGAGTCCAGCGCCGTTTGCGCCGCCGTCGCCGTTTGCCGGTCGGCATCACGCGTTTCAGGTGACGGCTGCTTCGCCGACGGTGCCGTCGCCGTCTTCCGCGTTTGTGAAGCCAAAGCCGGGCAAGATGGGACACGGTCCGACGCACGGCGGAAAGGTGATTAGGAAGCCGTCTCAGACGTAAGAAGAGGGAGCGAGATGAAGGAAGGTTGCTCCGATATTGACTCTTTGAGAAATCTGCGTTTTGGGTTTTGCTGATTTCTCTCGTTGAGTTGCTTGCTTCTTTTTCTTTTTGTTTCACACGTACACGTGCATCATCTGATTACAGAACAATAGGTAGTAGGTATAGAGCTGATTCTTGAATTAGGGGGCGGGTGGGCTGTTTAGCATTGAGAAGTAAAAACTAAAACTGATTACGGCTTGGGTTTGAGTCTCTTAACTTCGATCAGTCGTATGAGGCCCGAGCCAACGCAACAAAGTAGCAGATGAGCAGAGCGATCGTTTGGGCACATACGCACCCTATTCGTTGCAAAGTTGACGCCAGAAAGTGTGGTGATCCACGAAAATTTGTCCGTTGGAGGCGAGAGACAGCCACTGCGACTAAACTAGAGGAGACACTGGTTAGACTATTATCAAGAGACGATCCTGCTCCCTGCCTTCGTTGGAGCGTCTATAAAGAGAAGATCGTCTTCGTTTTTTTTATCCTTTTCGGCTCGATATAGCTCCTAAAGCATGGTGCATGTCATTTAATAAAATTAAAGAGGTCTTTCAAACCCAATATCCGTGACCCTTGAACGTCTTTGGAGTCGTCGCGATAGGCAAAATGGAAATGCCAACCGTACCATCTGCGCTGCTGAAAGCAACCGTATTGGTCCAGTCAGAATACGAAAGGCTCTAAGAAATAACATCAAAGGCGTTCTCCTCTCAAACAAGTCAGTACATACAAGGAAAGGAGCTGATCTTTGCGCAATGTACTGCTTTAGCGGATAGCAGGACGATTTCTCCGTCCCTCCTCGCTGACTTAGGTTGATCAAATTAATGCGATGTTGGAGCAACGTTCTATCCCATTATTTAAAACCCCACTCTCTAAGTTATTGAGCACATACGACACAGCCGACGTGTCACCAGCGCAGAGAAGACTATTCCAGTACGGGAGCCACTGAATATCGCACACATTACCTACAGCAATATTATAGATACTGCCATAAAGCGGCTCTATCTCTCTACCAGTTGAATTGCCAAAATCGTAAAGGGGACGACTAATGTCTCGCAGGTCCCAAAGCCGCACCGAAGCGTCTTTACCGTGAGCCGCTAAAAGCTCTCAAATTATGTAAGTAAGCTGGGGTTTAGAAGTTGAATACCCGTCACAATGATGTTGTTCTCTACAGGGCACCACTCCAAAGTGCAAACAGACGACGTATGAGCAAGAAAGTGTTGAATGGGATAGACTGTAACACAGCATGTTGTGTTGCAGCAGCAAATCTGTATACAATATGTACCTTGACTTTTTAGCGCGTCGCAGAGCCATTCAACGTTGGTTTCTACGTTCCACACGCCAACAGAGCCTGCATCAAGAAAAGATCTCTCCTAGACAAGAGTTACTATTGATTCATTTTGTACCGTCAGAAAAGCCGGCTGAAACTTTCGCGCAATCTCTTTTATTCCACGTTAGACACCAAGCTTGACCATGAACGGACGAAGACGATTCAGGTGCGAGAGACAGTGAAGGAATCACGCGAAATATTCCTACTTTACAATTAGAAAAAAAACCGAATTCATGTCACACGTAAAAACGTACTGTTTTCTCCATCGCGAGTTCCTAGGTTCACAGGATGTGGAATACTAATAAATCAGGCACTCTCTCAGTTAAAAACAGAATCAATTAGAAGCGAGAAAAAGGTCACCTTATTAGATGGATTTTACCCGTACTGCAAGCAACGGCTAGAATTCCTAAGCGACGCCAAAGCTAGTTCAGAAAACCGTGATCGGAGGCAATTTTTATTGCGATAACCAACCACACGTAGTAGTACCTCACAATGATTACTCTCCGATTGACATGCTGCCGAATTAGGGCACCATCGAATATCCCTCACGCGCCCCCAATTGTGAGCAATTCCAAATGAAAATTTCAATGATTCGCATCTTTTTGTGCTATCAAACTCCCACACTTGAATCAGTCCCGGACAGTCGTAGCGTGCCTCAATAAAAGATCACAGTTCGATGTGGCTGTGCAGTCTCGAGAAGTCTTTAGATACCTCATCGGATGCGCCGTTTGTGCTCAATGCAAAATATTCCGTTTGAGATCCTGATGAAAACGACCGTCTCTCTCACAATAAAACTATCAATTGGTTTCTCGTCATAACCTGATTGAGGACACCAGTCTGCTGTCCACGTCGGAACACCTGCGTTCGCCATGTGAGTCAGTTCTGCACCTTCAAAACTTATTGATTCGAACAAATCTAATTGAAACGAAGACGAGGAAGCCAGGCTTGGGCCTCCGCAGTCCTCTGCTTTCTCCTCCTCCTCCTCCTCCTCCTCCTCTTCCTCCTTCTTCTCCTCCTTCTCCTCCTCTTCCTGTTTCTTCTTCTTCTTCTTTTTATCCAAAAGCGGTCCTCTGTTGCAAGAAAAGGAGAGCCGTTTGCCGGGAGGAAGATAAGCGCTTTGCTCCCTATAGAAAGAACAAGGTCGAAAAGCAAACACGCGTGTTTGGAGACCAACTCTGCCGACAACGCGATCCAATTTTCCGACTTAGGCATCAAAGAAGTCAAAAACGATTCGCTATTTCCAAATATTTCTTCTCGGCTAGATAAAAATCATAGGATGAACGGTTTCGAGATCTCTGTCGTCCTCTTCTCTCTCTCTCTCTCCCTCTCACCTAGTCTTCGTCCAACCTCTGGCGCGCGTATCAGGACCTGTTAGCTTGAACTGCGCCTGTCGGTATCCTCTCGGATCTCCCCGACGATAGAGGCGTTTCATAGGACCTTTGAACAAGTCGAAGTCTACGGGACGATCGCCATCCAGTAAAATCTCCCTTTTCTATTAGCAACGACAAAAAAATCGTTGTGTGCATAAGAAATGATTTGCTTTTTACTCCGCATTTTTTATTGTGAGTCTCCAGCTTTCTTTCGTTGAGAAAAACGCCTTCGCAGGTAGGACATTCGTACTGCAAATACACCATATTCTAGTACGGTATGTTTTATATCTTGTGAGTTGATCAACTGACTTTTTTTCCGCATCGTACGTGGTGATAACCGAGACCTTCAAACGAGGTGAAAGAAGCTTTGCACCCCTACATACAGTTTTACATTGTACGAACTATTGCCATATTGTCCAACGTACCTCATTAAAACACGGCAACTTTTTCTTCTTCCTATTTTTTTGCTTCAAAACTATTTCCAATTGCTCTGGCGTGAAACCGTCTTTCCAATAATACTTCTTTCTAGGCGCTTTCGGTGACGAAGGAGTAAGATCGTGCGACTCGAGCGGCAAAAGCGACGCAGGCGAGTCCACATCCGAGGCAGGAGCAGAAGCAGGAATCGGCGAAGGAATATCAAACTCATCGTTCTCGTCGTCGCCATCGAGCGACGACGACGACTGAGGACTCGTCGCCGCTCCGTCGGCTGCCGGCGACGGGGCAAACGAACTTTCGCTATCCTGTTCGACGTCCGAATCAAGAGTTGACGTCGTCGTCGTCGCCTCGTCCAACTTCTTTTCCTCCTCCTTCGTCTCGTCGAAAATTTTCGTGAAGCGTTTTAGTGCCCTTCGGGTTAGAAACAACTCTCGTTTGCACTTCTATTAAACGACAATGTTTTTTTTTTTAAGTGTGCCTTCTTGCAGCTTTTCGACCGGGTCCACCGCTATCTTCTTCATCTTCTTCATCTTCTTCCTAACAACAAGATATCATATGAGCGCTTTGATTCTTTCTCCCTTTTACTTTCTGCTTCTTTTTCTCGACGTGCTTTGTTCGTAAGTGATAAGTTCGTCCCTGCGCCGAATAATAAATTTTTCCGCAATTGGGGCACGGAAACGTTTCTCTGTCCTAAAAAATGAGGTCAAACGTCGGTGCTGTGCCGAATCTCAAGCTTGACTGGATCAGAAATGATCTGCCTTCCGCGTCTTCCTTCATTCTGTTGCCTATAAGACACGTCTTTTCTCTCCTTCGCCCATCAGCTCGCGGCGCCTACTGTTTCTCTTGAGTTTGCTGCTGAGCGATTTCGGGAAGCGGCGGCGACGGACGCGAGGGAGCGTTATGCACCGCTACGGCCCGCAACAGGCTCGTGGCGTCGCGTACGAGCAAAGATCGCTTCCTTCCTCTTCGTTTCGTAGCCATTCACGTTCCCGGATGCGATGGTGTGTACGCAAAAGGCTAGAAAGACACAACAAAAGTACATTTTTTAGTTCAATATGTTCTCTACAACAACAAGCGGTTAAAATTGGCTGGATAACGTGCAGATGCACTGCTACTACAATAGAATAGTGTTACAACCCGAGAGTCTACCCACGCAAAGTTTTCCACCCACCCATCCAACAAACACATACTAAATGACTTGAGAAAAATATAAGAATTGATTCACAGCACAATCCCCTCCCCCACATCCCAATTTTCTAACTTCAGCAAGAGCATTTGTCTTTCTGAGCGGGCTGGTCATTTCTCAATTCTTGATGAGGATTCACCGGCTTGTGTTGAACGCCCGATTCCGCAGCATTGAGATCGAGACTGAGAAAACGACGGTCAGTACATACAGACAATAGATAATCTCTATTGATTTCTCTCCCCCACCTTCCGTCTTGAATGTTCTGATAGATCTTCTTGGCTGTCTCTAGAAAAGAATCTTCGACGTTTTCACCCCTTAGAGAGTACAGTAGACGTGACCACGTTAATAGTAAGAGTTCACGCGCTCACGTCTTGGCACTGGCTTCAAGGAACATTAGCCCTAAAACACAGGACAAGGTCGTTTCACTATCGACTCCAAGACTTTTCCTTCACATTGGGCATACCATTTTCATCAGCAAACTGCTTTGCCTCTTCGTAAGTAACGTCTCTCTACATAAACCAAATGAATGCAACCCCTAATCATTGCCAATTCAATAAACCTGAGCATCTAAATCCGATTTATTCCCAATCAAAAAGATCACCTAAGCAAGCAACATTCGTATCAGTCAGTGATAAGAGTAGGAGAAGGGGGGGAGAAATAACCGCTCTCCCCACTCACCGTATTAGGATTGGTCAGATTTCTTGCATCCGTTAGCCAACTACTCAAATGATTATAAGTACTCCGCCTTGTAATGTCATAGACCATGAGAGCCCCGGCTGCGCCGCGATAATAGCTCCTCGTAACGGCTCTGCAACAACGTCACGTGATACTTCCTGTACGCAAAAAATAGTTGGCATTTTTTCGCTCGCCTGAATCGTTCTTGGCCGGCTGTGTCCCAGATTTGAAGCTTGATTTTCTGTCCGGAAACTTCAATTATTCGAGTGCCGAATTCGACGCCGATCGTGTGCGGGCAATCGGCCATAACTAGCGAGAAAGAGAGGAAAAGCGAGCGAATGGCGCAGATATTTCGAGGTCCCGTACATTTCCTTTCGGTGAATTGGTGAAGAAGGCAAGATTTTCCGACGCCCATGTCGCCTTTCGAAGCACGATGGTTTGTTTTCTTAGTTTTCGGCGCGATCTCGACGCTCGATCTCACCTATTATGATGTATTTGAAAATGTACGAATAGTTGTACGGTCCCGTCGCCATGACGTCGTTCGAGCAGAAATATCGGTTTGGGAGATTCTTTGCAACGTGGAAATAAGGCGAGCGAGTGAAGGAGCGTGCGAGAAACGAAGGAGACGTCTTAGAGGAAGAGCACACCTCAAATCACAGAGTGAGCATGCTCGAGCGCAAGACCCGTATAGAAATGCCGAAAACAGGAAACTGTTAGAAATGACGAATAGCTAATGCATTAGTAGACTACACTACAGTAGACTACTTTCAAGTCGACACTTAATAATTACTAATAACCAGACTAGTGACTCTGGCATTGAACTCTACGCGGACCGTCATCTTGATGAGACTATTATCAAAGAACAACGCTTAGAAATCCCCTTCTCTATACATCACCAAGTCACATACCTGAGCTTTGATTTCTTCAATATCAATGTCCAGTAGGTCGTACTGCGCAGAGACATTGAAATGAAGAGAAGCGTCTCAAAAAAATTATTTGCTATTACCTCTTTGATATCGTCATCATGTAGCACTTCTCTGCGCTTAGGAAGAAGCGCTTCTAGTTTCTCCAGAGTTGGTCCAGGCATGAAAGACCGCGGAAACGACACCTAAGAGACAATTTCATTTATTTTCTAATGACATCAAATGCAAATGCAGACCTTGAACTGAATAATAAGCCGGCCTTTCGTAAAAGGATTCTTATAATGAGGCATGCCCTCATTCATGACAACCTTAATCACATCTGAATCAAGTGTTCATCATTTTATGGCATCTTTGTTGAGAAATGAACGATTTACTGTGCTTCGTAACTTCCCCTGGAAAGGTAGAGACACGCAAAACACGACCGTCCAAGTGTTTGATTTGTCTCTTGAAGCCACAAAGAGCCTCAGAAAGGTCAATATTCTAAAGTTTTATTGGTGACGACTGAGGAGGGGGAGGGGAGAGGGTTCCTTTTACCATTTCCATTATCAGATCCGATCCATTTCTTTTGAATCGTGGATGCTCTTCCTCATCGAGGACAAAGACAACGTCTCCAGTTTCTTTTCTCGGCTCCTGATCAGATTCTCCACTGAAAACCACTTTCTGTCCATCAGCCATTCCCTTCTCAATGTGAACCTTCAAAAACATTCAGTAGCTAACAATAGATTGAAATTGCGAGCCAATTTCCGCACCTCAAGTATCTTTTTGTCCCTTATCACTTTCCTGCCATCGCATTTTTGACACCGGTCTTTCTCTATTATTTAATAAGTATTATCTGGTGTATCGCCGATATTTTCACTGTTTGTACCAGAGAACACTTCACCAGATCCGCCACAACGACTACAGATCGTCTCCATCCGCTGCACAAAACCGGGGGCAATCTGACGGAGGCTATGTTCTACGCCTAACCCGCCACACCCAGCACACTTGCGCACTGTGCCCTTGGAGAAGAGAAGAGTCAAAATTGACCAGGCAACTAAAGAACCATCACTATTACCTCCTTTCCTCCGATTCCATTACATTGCGGACAAATCACTTTTTTGGTATTGGCTAATTTCCGTGTTTTTCCATTATAGAATTCCTCCAAAGTAACCTATATCCAATATCCAATAAAGAAGAATTCGTCTCTTTCTCCTCTTTCGACGTACACTCAACTGATGAACGATAGACTTGGTTTTATTGTCTCTATGACCTCGATGTCCCCCTCCAAAGAACATATCGAAAATATCCATTGCCGACGAGCCGCCGCCGCCGCCGCCGCCCTCTTTCAAGGCTTCCTCTCCGCCGCGATCGTAGATTTCTCGTTTATTTTTGTCCGATAGCACTTCGTAGGCCATTGAGATTTCCTTGAACTGCAACGACACCTTCGCCGTTGTTTTCTGTGCTATTTAAGATTTTCTTACTTTTTCAGATGCCTCTGGATCCGGATTCTTGTCTGGGTGATACTTGAGGGCGAGTTTTCGATACGATTTCTTCAATTCGGCTTCGGTCGCGTTGATACCGACGCCGAGAAGGTCTACATCGTTTATAAATGTGACAAAAGATTCAATTAAATACGCGACTCACCGTAGAATCTCGTCTCTTTCACCATCGCAAGCGATCTTTCTCGAAGGGACACGAGGACTTACGGAGACGCCTGCGTCTCTGCGCATGCACGGAAATGACGTAAACCAATGTTTACGTGTTTGCGAGGTTTCCAAGAAGGAACGACTACAGTGCGCCGTCTTCTTCTCACAGCGCATCTGACCAATTGAATTCCTATGGCAGACACACGTGTTCCAGCAGCGAGTGCAAAACCGCACTCGTGGCGTCGGAAACGGCAAGGCGGCGACCAGCAGAAGTCTCGTCTTCTCGTTACCGCTGACACTCTCAAAGAAAAGCAGGTAATCTACATCGAGGTCTTCCCAATAAAAGAAATTAGCAAGACTTCTCCTGTCTGTTCGCGCCTCCCACACCCACTGGGCACACCAACTGCTCCCTTTTACGACTCGAATATTTTCTTTGTGCATCGAGTGGGTCTGGCCTCTGTCTTTGTTTCCTTGTTGCTAGAGAACGTTCAAAATCAACTTCATGTCTCTTTCGCGGCAGGTAAAATCGAAAGAGGAGCTCGACAAGAAGCGGAGCCGCATGGACGCGCGACACGACTACATTGTTGCGACGCTCGCCGAGAATCTCCAACTAGCCGTGCCCGACGTCGAAGAAGGCCTTCTCGAGGGCGATCAGGTAGGGTCTTCACGTCCGTCTCGATTGACTGGTCTATTTTTCGTTTAGATTTACACAATGGATAAATTTTTTCAAGCGGACGGGCCTAATTGTTTGCTATTTTTCTACGAAGGGCAAAGGGAGGCCGTGCGACTCGCTGCGTCGGACGAAACTGCTGGTATGAACTTTCAGCCCGCGATCATAAGGATGGACTATCCTTTTTTTACCCAGAGGGAGTCCAACCGCCCGTTAGATCGCCTGTTCACAAGACGAAACCGCGAATCTATTTGACGGACGGCCTCCACGAAGCTTTTCCTGGAATGTGCGCCTTTTTCTTGCGTCTCACCTCCAAGCCGCTCACAAATCATACTGTCGGAACGGTAGAAACTAGAGCAGAAAAATAGAAATCGCTTCATAATCACGAATTCTTCAGGATACGTACTTTGGAATGTTGGAAGAGAATGGTGGTGGAATGCTCGGCGCCATGCGTCATCTCCTCTCCTCTGTCTTCGTGCCGGCACTGCAGAGCCAATCCAATTGGGGTCTTGCGGACGCCAATGAAGCCCAACAGCTGCGGGGTAATTTTCTCATCAAGTTGGAATCATTTGTCAGCGCTCTGGCTGGAGCGGAAGCGAGTGTTGCTGAAGTCGTCAAATTGCCGCCGTGCAATGGATTGGACTTGTCTGCTCTTGGTACACCGTCGGACTATTTGCGAGCGTCGACGAACCCGGACACGGTTGACAAATTAGAAAAATGTTTGACTTCGTGGTGTCGGGAAATTGAACAGGTAAGACGAGCCCCATGACGTCTTGCTTTTTGAAAATAGCCGTTTCTTTTCAGATTTTGACCAAAAGCGATCAGATGAGAAAAGAGGCGGACAACGTTGGGCCAAGGGCCGAGCTGGAGTACTGGAAGAAGCGCATGGCAAAATTCAATGCTCTTGTCACTCACGTGAAGAGTCGTGACAGCAAGGTTCTTCTCAGCGTTCTTCAAATTGCCAAATCAAAACTCCTCAAGGCAGGGATATAGATAAAGAAGACGGAATTGTCTATTAATTAAACCTTCAACTCTGTCTCTGTAGACGTGGCGAGCTCTTGATGCTCGGATAACTGAAGGCGCCAACGAATCGAAAGACAATGTCAAATTTCTACAAACAATGGAAAAATATTGCGATCCTTTATACCGAGGTGATCCGGTAAGAGTCCTAAAAGAAGGCGTTGTTTACCTATGCAGAAATTATACTTTTGTTTTCCGTTCAGGTTAGCATGCTTGAAGGCGTTCCTGGTCTGATCAACGCCATTCGAATGATTCACAGCTATTCTCGGTATTACAACACTGCCGAACGAATGACGGCTCTTTTTGTCAAGGCAAACAAACGAACGGACGATTTTTTTGTTCTGTCACGTAGCTCTTTTTCCTGTTCTTTTGCAGGTCACTAATCAAATGATTGCCGCCTGCAAGAACTACATCACAAATCACGGTTTTCATTCCGTGTGGGAACAGGAAATGAACGTCGTCATTCCTCGCCTTGATGCGTGCATGCATCTGAATCAAGAATACCAAAAATGCGTTCAACGTGTGAAGGACAAAATTGCCCAGCAGCCCGACGAGAAGCCGCTCGTTTTCAGCGAAATGTACGTTTTCGGAAAGTTCAACACATTCTGTCAGCGTCTGACGAAAATCAAAGACGTTTTCGCCATTGTGAAATCGTACAAGATCCTGTCGGAGTCGCACATCGAAGGGATCGAAGTCTACGCGACGCGCTTCAGCGTTTTCACTTCGACGCTGAAGAAGAAACCGTACGACGTTCTTGATCACAGAAAAAGTGACTTTGATGTAGATTATCACGATTTCAAAGCGAGCATTGTCGATTTGGAAGTGCGAAAAATCGCGTGTGAATAGCATTTGTTCAATGTCTCTCTTCTCTTTTTAGGCTCATCTTCAGATGTTTTTTAGTCAGTGTTTTGAAAGGATTCCCGGAACTAGACGTGCTTTGGAGCTTTTGTCTCGTTTTGAATTGTAAGGCTGCTTGTGTCTACTATTCAGTGGCATAATTTCCTGCTTTCTTGATAGACTGGCTCTTCCCTGTCTGGACGTAGAGGAGAAGTATCAACTGATTCTGCTCAACTATATCCGCGACATTGAAGCAACGTCTCGTTTGTATAACAAGTTGAAAAATGAGCCGCCTATTGAAGGAAGCATGCCTCCCGTTGCTGGTAAAAAAGCAGTTTGCCTTATTTCTCTCTAAACGTCTTCTTAGGAAAAATTCAGTGGGCGAGACAATTGTTGCAAAGAATTGAAGAACCCATGATTGTATTCAAGGAATATCCGAAAATTCTCCAGGTGGCCGAGGCGAAGAAAGTCGTGAAGCAATACAATCGATTAGCTCAAGTATTGCTTGAATACGAGCTCCTCTACCATCAAGCTTGGCTCAAACAGGTGTGGACGGATATATTACCTACTGACAGGCACTCAATTGCTTTTTTCAGATGAATGTAGTTGCCGAGGGACTGTCGGCGACAGTTTTCGTCCGCCATCCAAAGACAAAAGAGCTATTCGTCAACTTTGACGACTCGGTGATTTTAGTTCTACGCGAAATCGAAGTGATGCAGAAACTGGATCTTGACGTGCCGCCGTCTGCCCTCTCTCTCCAATCGCGCCAGACGACATTCAAACGAAATTCTAATCAGCTCAAAGTGATGCTGGCGACGAATAATCGGATTCAACGAAAAATTCCGCTCATCTTGCGCACTCTCTTCACCCCGCATCTTACCGCCGTCGACGCCGTTCTCGAACCGGGTGTCACGACGATAACGTGGACGTCGTTGACGTTCAATAGCTACGTGGAGAAATGCAAACAGACTCTCGACGAATTAGAACTGCTCGTCAATCGAATCAACGGGGCGGTGAAAAATCGCATTGACGCCTGTCTGACGGAAATAGGCGAATGTCAACTTTGCGACCTGCCGGAATCGGAACCGGTTGTAATTGACGAATTTCTTGCACGAACTCGAGTGAGGGCCGCATTGGAAAATTAGTTCAATCCATATGGGAAATTTTTTTCTTTTCTAGGTAACATGTGAAAAGCAGTCAATTTTTCTCGAAAGTCGCAGTCGTCTTATCGAGGAGGCAGCGCACGACATCATTGATCTCCTGCTCGTACCCTTGTCCGAAGAAGACGAAGAGCTTCTGAACGAATACGACGGCGGCGCTTTCGGCTTAAAAGCGTCGAAGCCGGGATCGATGGTGGAACTTCGAGCGGCAACGGGTCATCGCAGTCGACGCGAAAGCGGCGCGAGCAGCGAACTCGTCGTGTCGCGACCGCCGACTCAGATGCTGCCGCCTCCGCCCGGCGTCGCGGCGGCCGAACGTCGTCGTCAGGTGCGCGAGTCAATGCGACGCGAGGCGGACGAACTACTCGCCCATTTTGAGCAACTCAACGTCGACGCACTTCTCAAGTGCATACGGCAATCCTTGGAAAGTCTTCGCAAGCGAACGAGCACGATCGTTCCGCATCGTTACGGTGGCAGTGACGGCGGCGGCAACGTCGGCGGCGACAAAACGGCCGTCGAGTTGCATCATCCCATCTTTCGAACGGATTTGGTTCTTTTGATTCCCGACATCGCGATGAGACCGAGTCTTGACGAAGTGCAGCAAGCTGTCAATAAAGCGGCGGCACTGATCGTCGCCGTCGGAAAGGGCATTCACGCTTGGGGTCAGCTCGACGAACTGGTGAAGCAGGTGAAAGACGAAAGTGCGACGTCGTCGCGCACCCGAATTTGGGGTTTACACGGCGGCGACGGAGTCACTTCTCGGCACAGCATTCGTCACGAAGCGCCCGCCGCAGCCTCTCCGGCTCGTCCAACGCTCCGAACGTACGGAAAGAGCGTGTCGGAAAACAAAGAATTGGCAAAATCTGTTTCCATGCTCTCGAGCGCGATCAATTCGACGAAACGAGACGTGCTGAAAGTGATAGACCAATACTCTTCCTATCATATCATCTGGAAGCGAAATCGCGACGAGGCGATGAAAGACTTTCTCGAATCGCATCCCCAAGTCGCCGAATTTCAAGCGCAGATCATTTACTATCAAAATCTCGAGCAGCAAATTCTCGACCATCCTGAAGTGGAAACAGTCGGCGCCATCTCGCTCTTTTCCGAACCGCTCAAAATTGCGCTCTGCGCCGAGGCGAAAGCGTGGCGCGTGGCGCTTGGCGAAGAGTGCAATACGAAATATCGCTCGCTGATGGAAGAGGTGTTCGCGCTGCTCGACGACTGGACGAAACGGCTCTCGCGTCCGATCAACGATCTCGACGACGTTCGCGCCGCGATGGGCGTTCTACGCGAAATACGCGAGAACGAGATTCGCGTCGACACGTCGATGACTCCCATTGAGGAGTCATACGCTCTTCTTCATCGCTACCAGCTTCCCGTCCTACAGGAGGAGTCAGAACGCGTCGACACTCTTCGATATTCGTGGAATCGTCTTCTCGAACTTGTTCGCCAAGTGCAAGATCATCTCATCGAAATTCAAGCCGACTTTAAAGCGACGCTCGTTGAAAATGTCGTCGTCTTTCACGAAGATCTCGGCTCGTTCTACGCCGATTACGGCACCAAGGGTCCCATGGCACCGGACGTGCAACCGCGCGAGGCGAGCGATCGTCTCGTCGTCTATCAGAATCGCTTTGATTCGCTCTGGCGACGGCACGACACGTACAGCGGCGGTGAGGAATTGTTCGGTTTGTCCGTCACCGAGTATCCCGATCTCGTTCGCATTCGAAAGGAATTGATCCTTCTTCAAAAACTCTACGGTCTTTATAATAACGTGATCGAATCGGTTGACGGTTACTACGAAATCGCCTGGAACGAAGTCGACATTGAAAAAATCAACGCCGAACTGCTCGACTTTCAAAATCGATGTCGCAAGCTTCCCAAAGGTCTCAAAGACTGGCAGGCGTACGAGGACCTGAAGAAAAAGGTCGACGACTTCAACGAGACGTGTCCCTTGCTCGAAATGATGGCCAACAAGGCAATGAAGCCGCGCCATTGGACTCGAATTGCCGAACTGACCGGACACGAATTCGACATCGAAGCCGAAGGTTTTCTGCTGAGAAACATCATGGAAGCTCCCCTTTTAGTCAATAAGGAAGACATCGAAGACGTTTGCATCGCCGCCGTCAAGGAGCAAGACATCGAGGCCAAACTGAAGATGATCGAGACGGAATGGGGCGTCGAAACGCTGCGTTTCAGCAATTTTAAGAATCGCGGCGAGCTCCTGTTGCGCGGCGACGACACAACCGAAATCGTGTCACGCATGGAAGACAGCCTGATGATTCTCAGCTCCCTCATGAGCAATCGCTATAACGCGCCGTTCAAAGCGAAAATTCAGCAGTGGGTTCACAAGTTGTCGACGACGACGGAAATCATTGAAAACTGGCTCGTCGTACAGAACCTCTGGATCTATCTCGAAGCCGTCTTCGTCGGCGGCGACATTGCCAAGCAGCTGCCCAAGGAAGCGAAACGCTTCCAAAATATTGATAAGTCTTGGGTGAAGATCATGACGCGCGCCCACGAGACGAACAACGTCGTTCAGTGTTGCGTGGGCGACGAAACGTTAGGTCAACTGCTTCCTCATCTTCTCGAGCAGCTCGAAGTCTGTCAGAAGTCGTTGAGCGGTTATCTCGAAGCGAAGCGACTCCTCTTTCCGCGATTCTTCTTCGTCTCCGATCCGGCTTTGTTGGAGATTCTCGGCCAGGCGAGCGACTCGCACACGATTCAAGCTCACCTGCTCGGCATTTTTGACAACGTGAAAACGGCGACTTTTCACGAGAAGGATTACGATCGCATCTTGGCCGTCAATTCGCGCGAAAACGTTCGCATGGACTTGGAAAAGCCGGTCATGGCGCACGGTAACGTCGAAACGTGGCTCGACAACCTGCTGAAAATGGTTCAAAAGTCTTTGCACGGAGTCGTCCGGTCGGCGTCCGTGACGATTAACGATCAAAATTTTGAAGTGATGTCCTTTCTCGACACGTTCATCGCCCAAGTTGGTCTTCTGGGCCTTCAAATGGTTTGGACGCGCGACGCCGAAGCGGCGCTTACGAAGGCGCGCTCGGACAAGAAGATAATGTCCAGTACCGATCAGGCGTTTCTTGATCTGCTCAATCAACTCATAGGAAAGACGACGGAGGACTTGGGAAGCGTCGAAAGGACGAAATACGAGACGCTGATCACGATTCACGTTCACCAGCGAGATATTTTTCACGATTTGGTCAAAATGCACATCCGTTCGCCAACCGATTTCGAATGGTTGAAGCAGTCGCGCTTCTACTTCAATACGGATATTGACAAGTGCGTCATTGCCATCACCGACGTCAGTTTCACGTATCAGAACGAATATCTTGGATGCACGGAGCGCTTGGTCATTACTCCGCTCACCGATCGTTGCTACATCACTCTCGCTCAAGCGTTGGGTCTTTCGATGGGCGGCGCACCCGCCGGACCAGCGGGAACAGGAAAAACAGGCAAGTTGATATTCTTAAAAGTCTTTGAAAAGAGTCGATGACGTTTTTTCTGCACAGAAACGGTCAAAGATATGGGCAAAGCTTTGGGAAAATACGTCGTCGTTTTCAATTGTTCCGATCAGATGGATTACCGTGGATTGGGACGAATTTACAAAGGTTCGTTAATGTTGTTGCGTTTGATATTTTGAAGCATTTGGAGATTTCAGGTCTTGCTCAATCTGGCAGCTGGGGTTGCTTTGACGAATTCAATCGGATTGAGCTGCCTGTGCTTTCCGTTGCCGCGCAGCAGATCGCTGTCGTGCTATCGTGCAAGAAGGACCGAAAGAGTCAATTCATTTTTACCGACGGCGACGCTGTATCGATGAACCCGGAATTTGGCATTTTTCTCACCATGGTAAACTCACTTTGCGCTTTGCTCCAATTTCCTTCATTTCTACTTGCGTATAGAATCCCGGCTATGCTGGACGTCAGGAACTTCCAGAAAATCTCAAAATGCAATTTCGGACGGTTGCTATGATGGTTCCCGACCGGCACGTAAGTTCGTTTCTTTTTTAAGAAGTTTCGTTGCTGTAACAGAATTCAGATCATCATTCGCGTCAAATTGGCGAGCGTCGGTTTCATCGAGAATATCGTTCTTTCTCGAAAGTTCTTCACCCTCTACAAACTGTGCGAGGAACAGCTCACGAAGCAGGTTCACTACGATTTCGGACTTCGCAACATTCTCTCCGTCCTGCGCACGCTGGGTGCCGTCAAACGAGAATCGGCTGGCGAAGCGGAAGGAGACATTGTGATGAGAGTCCTTCGCGACATGAATCTTTCAAAATTGGTGAGAAAAAAGCGTCGTACATAGTCGCGGAGAGAGAGAAATTGATTTTTAGGTGGATGAAGACGAGCCGCTCTTTCTCTCTCTCATCAGCGACTTGTTTCCCGGCGTTAGCATGGAAAAAGCAGGATATCCAGATCTGGAAGCGGCGATCGCCGAAGAAGTCAACAAAGCCGGCCTCATCAATCATCCACCTTGGACCTTGAAACTCATTCAGCTATTCGAAACGCAACGCGTTCGTCACGGCATGATGGTGCTCGGCCCAAGCGGCGCCGGCAAGACGTGCTGCATTCACATTCTAATGAAAGCGCTCACTGACATCGGACGACCCCATCGCGAAATGAGAATGAATCCCAAAGCGATAACCGCGTCGCAGATGTTCGGAAGGCTCGACGTGGCGACGAATGACTGGACCGACGGCATCTTTTCGACGCTCTGGCGCAAGACTTTGCGCACGAAAAAGGGCGAACACGTGTGGCTCGTTCTCGACGGGCCCGTCGACACGCTTTGGATTGAGAATCTCAATTCCGTGCTGGACGATAATAAGACGCTGACGTTGGCGAATGGCGATCGCATTCCCATGTCTCCCAATTGCAAAATTATTTTCGAGCCGCATAACATCGATAACGCGTCGCCTGCTACCGTATCGCGAAACGGGATGGTGTACATGAGCTCGTCAGCTCTAGATTGGAGACCTATTTTGCAGGTAACGGCGTTTGCTAAACGTCCTTTTTCCGCATCGAAACGTCTCTCTCTTTTCTAGGGATGGCTGAAGACGAGATCGCCTGTAGAAGTGGAAGTTTTCACTTCTCTTTTCGAATCGACGTTTCAAGATATTTTCAATTACTTCAGCCACAGTTTGAATCCCAAAATGGATCTTCTCCAATGCAATTACATTGCTCAAGTATCGTGTTATTATTGATTCGTCATTTTCTTGTGATTAATTAAGTTTCCTTTCTTAATCAAAGGCTCTTGGTTTGCTTCAAGGCTTAATTCCCAAGCGGGAAGACGGCACAGAAGTTGTTCGTCGTCATCTGAGTCGCCTGTTTTCGTTTTCTATAATGTGGAGTCTTGGAGCGGCGCTGGAACTTGAAGACAGAGTCAAACTGGAAGTCGCTCTACGACGAAAAGAGGAACTTGATTTGCCAGAAATTGACCCAGACTGTCGGGATACAATTTTCGAATTTGTTGTCAATGACGCAGGTGACACTATTGATCCTTCTCCTTTATACCTTCTGTACCTTTTGCTCTTTGTAGGAACATGGCAACACTGGAAAGATCGCGTTCCCGCGTACGAGTATCCCAAAGACAGAGTGCCGGAATTCTCCTCAATTCTCGTTCCCAACGTCGATAACGTACGCATGGATTTTCTCATCCACGCAATGGCCAAGCAGCAGAAAGTATTCCCAATCGTTTTACTCACACGCGTTACAAAGACGAAACTCCCTAGGGCGTTTTACTGATGGGAGAACAAGGAACGGCGAAGACCGTCATTCTCAAGAGCTACTGCTCCAAATACAACCAAGAGGAGCACTTGACGAAAGCCCTCAACTTTTCCTCGGCAACAACGCCAAATCTTTTCCAGGTAAAATCAAAATCTTCTACTTTGATTCGAGTTTAATTCGTGTCGTCAGCGCGCCATTGAAAGCTACGTGGAAAAACGCGTCGGCAGCACGTACGGCCCGCCGGCCGGTCGCAGAATGACCATCTTCATTGACGACGTGAATATGCCGCTTATCAACGAATGGGGCGACCAAGTGACGAACGAAATCGTTCGCCAACTGATGGAAATGCGCGGCTTCTACAGTCTCGACAAACCGGGCGACTTCATCACAATCGCCGACATTCAATTCGTCGCGGCAATGATTCATCCTGGCGGCGGTCGCAACGACATACCCCAACGACTCAAGCGACGCTTCGTCGTTTTCAATTGCACTCTTCCGTCTAATGCGTCTATCGACAAAATCTTTGGCGTAATCGCCTCGGGATACTTCTGCAAAGAACGCGGTTTTGCGCCGGACGTCGTCGAACTTGCGTCGAAGCTCGTCGTCTCGACGCGACGTCTATGGCAAGCGACGAAGATCAAGATGCTCTCCACGCCGGCCAAGTTTCACTACATCTTCAATTTGCGCGACCTGTCGCGCATTTGGGAGGGAATGCTGAAGGTCAACAGCGACGTCGCCTCGACGACGAACGTCTTGATGGCGCTGTGGAAGCACGAAGCGGCGCGAGTCATTGCCGATCGTTTCATCTCACCGGAGGACAGAGATTGGTTCGATGCCGCTACGTCGCGTACAATTGGAGACGATTTGGACGACGCGAGTCGTGCGTTGTTGCCGGAGGAGCCTTACTTTGTCGACTTTTTGAGGCAACAATACCTGCATCATTTGCTATTAGTTTTCATTGTTTTTTTGGGTGTAGAGAAGCTCCGGAGCCGACCGGTGACGAACCTGACGATGCTGATCTTGATGCTCCGAAAATTTATGAATTGGTAATGATTCGAGGAGTCCTCGCCGCATTGATTGTGATATTTATGATGCCGTAATATAGATCCCTCCGTTTGACGAGCTTCGTGAGAGGCTAGAAACGTCTATGCTGCAGTACAACGAAATGATTCGCGGCGCCGGCATGGATCTCGTTTTCTTCAAGGACGCTATGGTCAATCTTATTAAGGTCAGTTCCTTGCGTATAAAGAGCACTTGTCGGGACAACGCGTCGTTCTGAATCAGATTTCTCGAATAATTCGCACGGATCGTGGCAACGCGCTTCTCGTCGGAGTGGGCGGCTCTGGAAAGCAGAGTTTGACTCGCCTAGCTTCCTTCATAGCGGGATACAAAACTTTTCAGATTACTTTGACGAGGTATGGCGTTACTACTTCCTTTTCTTCCTCGCGGTCTCAACTTTATCGTACTCTCTAGAGCGTACAATGTCAACAATCTGATCGAGGATCTGAAGCATCTGTACAATGTTGCTGGCACAAAGGGACAGGGAATCACTTTCCTATTCACTGATCAGGAAATCAAAGACGAAAACTTTCTGGAGTACATGAACAACGTTCTTTCTTCCGGAGAGGTATCACGGGAAGGACTGACTCGAATGAAGATTTGCACCAAGATGTTTTAGGTTTCGAATTTATTCGGCCGAGACGAGCTGGACGAGATCTTCACGGAGCTCACTCCCGTCATGAAAAAGGAATTTCCGAAGCGGCCTCCCACTCCCGACAATTTGTACAATTACTTCATTTCGAGAGCTCGTCAAAATCTTCACGTCGTTCTCTGCTTTTCACCGGTACAGTGCAACATGTCATCTGACGCGCTGAATTTCAGTTTTCTTTTTTTTTTTGTTAATTAAGGTTGGAGAGAAATTTCGCAATCGAGCCTTGAAATTTCCTGGTCTCATAAGCGGCTGTACAATGGACTGGTTCTTCAGATGGCCAAAAGACGCGTTGGTCGCCGTTGCCAGGCATTTCGTGGCCGATTTTGAAATCAAGTGCGAGCCTCGAGTCAAGCAAGAAGTCGTCGATCTGATGGGAGTTATTCAAGACGGGGTGGCCGAAACTTGCGTTGATTATTTCCAACGGTTAGTCAAAATTGAATTGGGGCATCCAACTGCCGCTAACGACGCTTTGTAGATACCGACGATCAACTCACGTCACGCCCAAGTCCTATTTGTCTTTTCTTACGGGCTACAAGATGATCTACGAAAGCAAGCGCCTTGAGATCGGCGGTCTTGCTGATCGCATGAACAAAGGGCTGGAAAAACTTGTCGAAGCGAGCCAGTCGGTGGAACAATTGTCTAAAGAGTTGGCCGTCAAAGAAAAAGATTTGGCAGTCGCGTCGGAAGAGGCAGACAAGGTGAGGAGTTGTGTTATACGTATGTCTTGTTGTAGACGGCCTTGTTGTCGGGAAAATAGGTATTGAAAGAAGTGGCTGTCAAAGCGAGAGAAGCGGAAGCGGTCAAAGCTCAAGTACAGAAGGTCAAAGACAAGGCCCAGGCCTTGGTCGACAATATCGACGTCAGAAAACATCATTGCAGTCACTGGGTCCTTTCTATGACGACGTGGTTTCTTTCAGGCCGAAAGAGCTGTGGCACAAAAGATGCTCGATGCGGCTAGACCGGCTTTAGAAGAAGCTGAAGCGGCTCTGAAGGTAGGGTGCTGTGCTGTTTAACTCTTCAGTAGTGTAGGGTTGACTTGTTTTTTTTTTGTAGACGATTCAGCCGTCGCACATCGCAAACGTTCGCAATTTGAAACGGCCGCCTCATCTGATTCAGCGCATCATGGATTGCGTGTTGCTTCTGTTCCAACGAAGAATCGACGTTGTTGTTGTTGATCCAGAGCGGCCCAACTGCATCAAACCATCTTGGTCTGAGGCGTTGAAGGTAGGTAGACGCTTCTCCGCTACTATCCGCGGTACTTCATGCAGTATTGCTCTAGATGATGAGCCGCGCCGATTTCTTATCGTCGCTGCTACACTTTAACAAGGATTCTATAACTGACGAGACCGTTGAACTGTTGGCCGGATACTTTGAGCAGGAAGACTATGTACTTAGTGCGGCCAAACGCGTGTGCGCCGATGTTGCCGGCTTGCTGTCTTGGACAAAGGCAATGACGGCCTTTTATTCCATTAACAAGGAAGTGCTGCCCTTGAAGGTAGTTTGTTGTCTTTCTCCTTCTGCAAATTTCTGACGCTCTTTCCATTTGATGTTGTAGGCGAATTTGATGCATCAGGAAGCGCGCCTTGCCCTTGCCGAAAAAGATCTGGCGGCTGCTCAAGCCGAATTAGACGAAAAGCAGCGCGAGAAGGACGAAGTCCAAGCTCAATACGACGCGGCCATTCAGAAGAAAGAAATGCTGACGGAAGACGCGGAGACGTGCCGGCGAAAAATGAACGCTGCAACGGCGCTCATCAGCGGGCTGAGCGGCGAACGAGAACGATGGACGCAACAGAGCAAGGAATTTCAAGAACAAATTGGACGGTACGAACCTTCATCTTCTTTCACGGTTTGTGTAAACCAAGTCTTTCCTTTGTTGCAGTCTTGTCGGCGATGTTCTCCTCTGCACGGGATTCTTGTCGTATGCTGGACCCTTTAATCAGGAGTATCGTTCGACGCTGCTGAATAACTGGATGCACGAATTGAAAACGCGTCGCGTTCCGTACAGCTCCGACATCAACGTGACGAAGATGTTGGCAGACAGCACGACCGTGGGCGAATGGAATCTCCAGGGTTTGCCCAACGACGAGCTTTCCATTCAAAACGGCATTATTGTGACGAAAGCCGCCCGATTTCCGCTCCTGATCGATCCGCAGGGACAGGGAAAGTTCTGGATACGAAACAAAGAGGCGAGCAATGAACTTCTGGTGAGATTCTTTTAGTTTGCTCTAAGCTCTTTGGAAGACGAATTTCATTTCAGGTCACCTCCCAAAATCACAAATATTTTCGAAATCATCTCGAAGACGCCTTGTCTCTTGGCCGACCTCTTCTCATGGAAGATGTTGGCGAAGAGCTTGACCCTGTTCTTGACAACGTGTTAGAGCGAAATTTCATTAAATCCGGATCAACCTTCAAAGTCAAAGTTGGCGATAAAGAAGTCGACGTCATGAAAGGATTTCGGTTTTACATCACAACAAAACTGGCCAATCCACTCTATACTCCTGAGGTAAAGTTTTCACACAAAGTTTTTTGTGACACGGTAAGTTTTTAATTAATTTTTGATCTCCAGATAAGCGCCAAGACGTCCATAATTGATTTTACTGTGACAATGAAGGGATTGGGTGACCAGCTACTTGGAATGGTCATTCTCAAGGAGAAGGCTGTAAGCTTCTTTAGCCTGCCCGTCATTTTCTGTCATTTCGGCATGTAGGAACTCGAGAGTGAGCGCACGAAGCTCATGGAGGACGTGCAGGAGAATAAAAAGAAGATGAAGGAACTCGAGGACAGTCTTTTGTTTCGGCTAACGAGCACAAAAGGTTCGTTGGTTGACGACGAATCGTTGATTGAAATGCTTCGCACGACGAAAGCGACTGCTGAAGACGTGCAGCGTAAACTGCAGGTAGCCAACGAGAAAGAAACCGAGATTAATGCAGCCAGAGAAGAATTTCGTCCGGGTGGGTAAAATCGTTAGACAGACGATTGATCAATTGATCTTATTGTGTCTTATTTTTAGTTGCCACCAGAGGAAGTATTCTCTATTTCTTGATTGTTGAAATGTCCATGGTGAACGTGATGTATCAAACGTCACTGGCCCAATTTCTCGAGCTATTTGAATTATCCATGACTCGGTCAGTTGTGTCTGTGCATCTACGCTTCTTCACCTGAGCGACTTTCTGTTTTCAGATCAAGCAAGTCTCCTGTCACGACAAAGAGAATATCAAACATCGTGCAGTATCTGACGATGACGGTTTTCCGCTACTCTTGCCGAGGTCTCTACGAGAATCACAAATTTCTCTTCACTCTTCTTCTTGCCTTGAAAATTGACCTGGAAAACGGTCGCGTTAAGCATCAGGAATTCCAATCTCTCATCAAAGGCAAGCCCTCAAACATCTTATGCTAACAGGAATCGAATTATTTGATTTGTGCGCAGGAGGCGCGGCTCTTGATCTTAACGCAGTTGATCCAAAACCGGCAAAATGGATTCTAGATTCTACTTGGCTCAATTTGGTTGAATTAAGCAAACTCAATCAGTTTTCCGAAATTCTGAATCAGGTAGTCGGCAAATTCCGGATATTTTGCTCTGTCTTATTACACGTTATGCCAGATTTCGCGCAACGAAAAAATGTGGCGTTCTTGGTTCGAAAGCAATCGACCTGAAGAGAGTTCTATACCAGATGGTTACGAAATGGCCTTGGACACGTTTCGACGTCTCCTTCTCATCCGGTCATGGTGTCCTGATCGAACGACGGCACAAGCTCGAAAATACATATCGGAAGCACTGGGAAACGAGTACGCCGAAGGCGTTATTCTCGATTTGAAGGAAATGTGGGAAGAATCGTCCGTGCGCAAGCCGATGATCTGCTTTCTGTCACAAGGCTCTGATCCAACAAATCAAATTGAAGCGTTGGCTAAAAGAGTCGGTCTTGGTAAGATTGAAGTTCATCGCATGTTATATCAAAGGTTGGGTCTTTATACGCACAGACTGCCGGGCTGTGTCAATGGGCCAGGGGCAGGAAGTTCATGCGAGACGATTGCTTCAGCAATTTATGTCAACGGTGAGATACCATAATCTGATATCAGACGGCACTGATACGGTTTTCTTCTGGTAGGGTGGCTGGGCAATGCTGCAGAATTGTCATCTGGGCCTCAACTTCCTCGATGAACTCCTGAACACGGTTACAACGACAGAGACCGTTCACGAAGATTTCCGCCTGTGGATGACGACCGAAGTTCACAAGGATTTCCCCATCAATCTTCTTCAAATTTCCATCAAGTTCACGAACGAACCGCCACAAGGAATTAAGGCAGGATTGAAGCGAACGTTCACTGGTGCTGCAAAACAGTTTTTGTCTTGAGCAATAAATCACTCAGTCTTTTACAGGAATTACTCAGGACGTGTTGGACGTGACGAATATGCCTCAGTGGAAACCGATGCTCTATGCAGTTGCTTTCTTGCACACGACAGTCCAGGTATACGATACGACATTGTTCAGTCTGGGAAAGGAGGGTTTACATTCGCTGTTTGCAGGAACGTCGCAAATTTGGTCCCTTGGGCTGGAACATTCCGTATGAGTACAACAACGCTGATTTGAATTCGAGCATGCAGTTCGTCCAGAATCACATTGACGACATGGACTTGAAAAGGGTACGTTGTTTTAATCCTCTCAACGATTCAACTATTTGCCGAGCAGGGTGTCTCGTGGAGCACAGTCCGTTACATGCTGGGAGAAGTTCACTACGGTGGTCGAGTTACGGACGACATGGACAAAAGACTTCTGAATACGTTTTGCAAGGTTTCTGACGTCTCCTGTTAATTTGTCGCCTTTTGCGTCACGTAATTTCTTCAGGTTTGGTTTGGCGAGCACATGTTTGGAACGAACTTTCGCTTCTACAAGGGCTACTCCATTCCTCACTGTTCGAATGTGGCCCAATACATGGACTACATCGAGCAGCTTCCTCTCATCGACTCGCCCGAAGTCTTCGGTCTGCACACGAACGCCGATATCACTTACCAGACGAGCCTCGCCAAGGACGTTCTCGACACTATTGTCAGTATCCAGCCGAAAGACAGCGCCGCTGGAGGAGGCGAGACGCGAGAGAGCGTCGTTCAGCGACTGGCAGACGACATGTTGGACAAACTACCGCAAGATTTCGTTCCGCACGAGGTGTGAGAAGACATGCGCAGAATTTCTAATAGGGAGATGCTATGCGGATGTTTTTCTTAGGTCAAGGCGCGACTTCAGGCAATGGGATCCCTATCGCCCATGAATATCTTTCTTCGGCAGGAGATTGATCGCATGCAGCGCGTCATTACCTGCGTCCGAAATACTCTATTGGATCTCAAGTTGGCCATTGACGGAACGATTATTATGAGCGAGAGTCTTCGTGACGCTCTGGACAGAATGTACGACGCTCGAATTCCAACCAAGTGGAGAAAAGTATTATTCGGATTTTTTTAGAGAATACAATGAGTACGTTTTGTTATTTAGATTTCGTGGGATTCATCAAGCCTCGGTTTCTGGTTTACTGAGCTCCTAGAACGCAACGCTCAGTTCCGCTCTTGGTGCTTCGATGGCCGTCCAACTGTATTCTGGATGACTGGCTTCTTCAATCCGCAAGGATTTCTCACTGCCATGAGACAGGTCTCTCGGTCAATCGATCAATTATTTTGTTCTCCTAAAAATTAAATTGTGCTTTCAGGAAGTAACCAGGGCGCACAAGGGCTGGGCTTTAGACAGCGTCGTGCTTCACAACGAAGTGCTAAAACAATACAAGGACGACGTCACCGTTGCTCCAGAGGAAGGCGTTTATATCTACGGTCTTTTCTTGGATGGCGCCGGCTGGGATCGTCGCAATTGCCGTCTTACCGAAGCCCCTAACAAGGTCCTCTTCACCCCAATGCCCATCGTACACATGTACGCTATCAATTCGACGTCTGGAAAAGACCCCAAGCTCTACTGCTGCCCTGTATACAAAAAACCTCACAGGACGGATCTCACCTACATCACGGATTGCACCCTCAAGACGCCGCAGGGTGTCCATCCTGACCACTGGACGCTCCGAGGGGTCGCTTTGCTTTGTGATGTGAAATAGAGGCGATCTACTCCTTCAATTCTTTTCGTTCCTATTTTGCACGTTTCTAAAGACACGTTATTGTGTGTGCGTGTTAACTTCGTTTGGACGTTTTTTAAAGCAGGGGGTTAGACGCCTCTGCAGAGCGTTTTTTTCGTGGAGAGTAGTTTCGTTTTGTGACGTCACGGTTTTTTTTATTTCTTTTCGTTTCTCTATTTCTACGGTTTTCTACAAAAATCGTCGTGCGTGTACGCTGCAGTGGGACTTTCATTCTAATGGGGAAAGATTGCATGCAAAACTGACACTACTTGTAGGCTTGCGTTGGCTCCGCGTGTTCACTTAGAGCGGACAACATCACCTGAAATTTACCCACTTTCTCAGAAAAACTGCCGGCTTTGAACGAAATTGAAGCAAGCAGATTCGTTGGCCAATCGTTCCGAAAATACAAATCAAGCTCACGTATAACCTTGTGACCGGACAATCGTTTGAATCCAGCATCGGAGTACATGGGACACGATATGGACAGACTACGACTGGAATAAAGATGGGATTGGAGAGCATCAAGAGCAAAGTGATCCAAGTTGGACTCCCAATCAGATCCCCAATTCTTTTCGTCGCTACCCAATGGTTTTCTCTCGAGCAGCTCCAAGAGAGGTTCCACGTAAGGAAGACTTACGCCCGAGTGGAGATGAGTCGGTTTTCCAGCAGCGACGTCGAGAGCGAGCTTGACAAGTTTCATCTCGTAGAGTTTCGCCGTATTGGCATCATTACGCTTCAGCAAACTCCACGTGCTTGAAAGACGCTTTACCTTTAGGGAGAGAATCTGTTCGCTGAGAATCAAAATACGGAGGTGCGGAGTACCTGTGGTGATTGTAGACCGCGCATGATAGCCATGAAGCTGTGCACGTTTGCTAGAGCGTCGCCTTGTAAATAGTGCGACATGTCGATGAGCTTCTTTAGAACGTTCTTGCGCTTTGCCAAGTCACCGGCTCCTACGACAGCGGCTGCAGCCCACAGACTAATACTGTGAAACCTAAGAGAGAACATTTCAAAAGTAAAGGCGGAAATTGTACGAACCTCCTTCTCACCTTTCTAACATCAACTGTCTCAGCTGTTTACCCTGAGGCAAGTTCACCACAGCGAGACCGACAATTCCGCCAGGAACGTTATCGCCATTTCTCGAGGGGCTCCTTCCGGCTCCGTCATTTCCTTCTGCGACATCTTCCGAATTGAACAGTTGGGCCAAGTGCAAGTCGACGCGCGTCAAATGACGTCCCATTTCTTCGCTACTCTGATTCAAAACGGTCGAGCACATTGTTCTCACGTACTCCAAATCGGGCAAATGACGCTGATATTCGGGATCGAGTCGTCTCACAGGCGGTGGCACATTGACGTCGGCTACAGTGGTAATGACAGCAGAGTGTCCATTCACCCGAGAATCCAATGCTCTGGTCTCTTTACCGCCCCTTCCACTGGCACTATTGCTAGCTATTGGTCCAGAGGCTCCACTAGTCGGTGAGTCAGATGTGGGATTCAACGTCTTGCGCGCCTCTGTCAAGGGACTAGGCGGACGCTTCTCTCGCGGAACGCCACGTCGAATCACGCATCCGGATACATCGGAAACGGGCTTTCGCGTCTTAATGTAGTGTTCGACGAGCTCGGGAATAGAAGGAAATCCGTCTCGTTCGAACTTATAAATAAGGGTGGTTCCCCTTTCGGGGGCCCCACCCCCGACGGCGTTGAGCGAGTGCGTGCTCGCGCCCGTCGTCGTGTTGTGACGACGCAAAGGCGACGATTCGCGCGAAGCAATCGTTCGCCAGCGAACGGCATTCACGACAAAATGCATCGTTTTGCCGCGCCACTTGGCGGTGAGCACGTGCTCGCCGGGCTTCGATATGCTCTCGCGCACGAGAAAGTCGCCCTCGTCGACGAGCGCTCGATCGGCGACTTTGCGCATGATCATGCCGTGAAACCACGGCTGCGCGGCGAGATCGGTTCGATGATCGAGACTGTGCGTCGACGACGAATTCGATACGCCGCCGCCGCCGCTGTTGCCCTCGGCGACGTTAACGTGACTCGACGACGACGACGACGACGGAATCGCGCGCGAATCGGCGACGTCCGCCGTGGCGACGGTCGCCGATCGTTTCAATCGGATCCCTTTGAAGAATTCGCCAAATCTAGTTGTTTAGGGGAGGGGGAGGAGGGAGGGGACGGAGATTATTATATAGTCTACAGTGTGCGAGTGGCTCCCGCGGGAACTTGCTTCGCTTTGATGCTGTTCGATCGCGGTAGACGTTGTGGTTCGTCGACTGATAGATTACTGCTGTTCGGAATCGAGTGCGACGATGACGATGATGCCATTTGTTGCGGCGGTCGACGCAGCGATGCGACGCGACTCGATGTCCGTTCTCGACCTGAGCGCCAACGAGGAGACGGCGCTAATTTTAGGGGTCGGGGAGGGCGCGAAGTTTTACTCGCCTGGATAGGCCGTGTCGCGCAGATTTGCGAGACTCGTTAGCATTTTGTGCCGATCGGACGCTCGATGCACGCCGAGCTTTTCGAGATCGTGCTCTTTGAGATGGAAGAGAGACTAAAAAAGGAAAAGGAATGCCCGAATGTAACGTATACCATCATCCTTTTTTCGCGGGCGGAGGAAATCCGATTAGTGGGGGTTAGAGTAGAGAAGGAAAACTGAGTTGTGCTTTTACTGACATGGGCCCGTTCCCTCGGCCGATTTTTGGCCTCGGGTACATCATTGTCTGACTCTCTAGCGGGGGGGGGGGGGGGGGGGGGGGTATAGAGGTTATCGCTCACGTCAATCTCTTCGTATCCCATGAACAAAGGGAAATAATCCTTCATGCTGATCGAGTCGAGCCAATGTTCTATACACAGATCGGACGTCATCGCTCGCGTATATGTCGGAGAGCTACAAGCGCATCCGACGGCTTTTAGCCCCGAGGAATCTGCAGACATGCGCAATGCATTCGTATACCCTCGAGTCTCTCGTCGCTCCCGGATGTGTAGCATCTGTTTTTGCTATTTTTCTTATAAAGCCTTTTTCGGAAGTGTTGGGTCGCCTTTCCAGTTGTGGGGTGCAAAACTTGAAAGCGAGAGTTTCGGTAGCGTGCGTTAGTCTCTCAATGCCCAAAGAACGAAGACAGCGAATTACGCGGGGTCGTTCTTCTCAGCCAACTGGTCGGGTAAAGGCTTCTAAGGCTGTACAGAAGCGCGATGCACTTATAGAAGAACTCAAGAGTATTTACGCTTCTCATCATAACCCCTCAGCGGCGCTCCAAGCCAAGCGGTACCTCCGAAACAAATTCGATTGTTTCGGTATCAAGGCGCCCGAAAGGAGGTCAATCAGCAAAGCCGTTTTATCTAAAATGTCCAAAGACATTACCCAACCGGAACTAATCGCTTTATCGTGTGATCTGTGGCGTCAAAACGAGCGCGAATTTCAATATTTTGCTCTGGACCTAATTTCCAAAGAATGTCGCGTTTTTGTCGGCGAATCGAGTGCAGAATTCATCGAGGCAAAAAAGTGCCTCGAATGGCTAATTACAACAAAGAGTTGGTGGGACACTGTCGACCTTTTGGCAAGCAATGTGACTGGAGCCTTAGTTAGGAAGCATCCTACTGAAGGCACCGAACTAGTCAAGACGTGGATCGATTCGGATAATCTGTGGCTGAGGAGAACGTCTTTATTGCATCAGCTTAAATTTAGAAGTGAAACGGATGCAGACTTGCTGTTTGAGTTCTGTCTCAAGTGCTGCAACGAGAAGGACTTTTTTATACGAAAGGCGATTGGGTGGGCACTGAGGCAGTATAGAAGAACCGATTCATTGGCAGTGGATCAATTTGTAGAGGAGAATAAAGAACGCTTGTCGGAACTGAGTCAAAAAGAAGCACTGAAAGCCAAACGCTGAGATTTTAGTGCTGAACATTTCTTTGTGCACACTTGCCCTAAAATTCCTTTTTAAAAAATCCACTTGTTAGACTTCCGCATGGGCGTGGTCTCCTTGCATAGACGCGATCAGTTCATACGGGCATCGAAAAGAACAAAACACAATGAAGCGAATCGAGCAGGTTTCGTACGACGCATATTTTGCTGACGTGGGAGTCCCTGTCCGGGACCACTGGTGCCACTTTGGAAGTGTGAGGACAACTCCGACGACCTCTCTCGCGAGTTCGGCGCTTTCGCTTCGAGCTGGTTTCCTTTTGACTCGCCTCGATGGGATCTTCGAGCAGGTTAATCTGCTTTGCAGCTCTTCTCCTCTCGTCGAGCGTCGACGCGACGACTTATCTGTGGAGAGGCGCTTCTGGTCAGCTCAAGTGGAATGATCCTGGCAACTGGGCGGGTGGAAAGTAAGTTTCCAAGGAGAATAGCGCCTCCTCGTGTGTGTGGTCCGATCACGTGTTCAAGCTATATATAACATAGAGTAGGCGTTTATTGAAATCCCCCGAGATTTCGTTTTCTATAAAAGTTTAAATTTAGTGCAGTTTTTTTGTAGTAAACTGGGTGGTCAGACGTAATTGCTTTTTTCAGAATCCCAACGTCGACGGATGACGCTCAAATTGCGACGTCAGGAACGTATGACGTCACGATCGATCAAGACACAACAATTGCTTCTTTGACGATTGGCTCCGGTGCGGATTCCATTCGGCTTATCGTCGCCGCTGGCGTGACATTCACAGTCACATCAAACCTTGAAGCGCTCTGCCCCACGGTCACAATTCTTGGAACTCTAAATGCAAGCAAGCTTTTCTGGTCCGGACAATATCTCGACGGCAGTCTTAGTTCCAACTTTGTCGTCAATTCGGCTAAAGGTCGAGTGATCGTCAACGAGCTTTCGCTCGTCAAACGCGGTATCTATGATCAGAAATACATACGGAACGTGATATGGACGAATCGTCAAAATTTCACCGTTGACCCGTCCATGGACAGTTCCAGTCGCTACATTTTCTGTCTTGCATGTCGAATCGTCAACGAGGCGTCGTCGACGATGACGTTGAATCGGGCTCGACTGCAGCTGAATGGCAATCAACCGGCGGCAGATGTTAACGGTTTTTCGGCCGGTATCGTCAATCGAGGTCTTCTCGTCTTTGAACTTCTCTCCAATGTGTACGTCTATTGGGACGTCGGAAATTACGGGGGACAAATTAAAATTGTCGGAAAGTCGTTTCGGAGTTCATATTCCTTTTACTGTTATGGTCGATGGGCGAATGACGGATCAATTCAACTGTACGGCGTCTCGCCGAGTTTCTATTACTCTAATTCGGTGGAAAGATCGGACAATGGCACTTGGGAAGTCTATTCCTATCCTTATCGTCCGTCCACTTTGTCGAGTCCGCGCGGACAAAGCACGCTTGGCACTTGGAAGGAATACATCGCTGACGTCTATCAGAATGTAAGCTTAGGATATTGGGACACTGGCTATACCAATCGTATTCGAATTCAAAATCTATTTGACGCGACTCTGACGTTTCACAACTTTACGACGTTTGGACGGGTCGTAATGCAAGTGAGCGGTAGCCGCGGAGCGACGCTTCGCTTCAGCGGCGACATGAACCTGGGCGAACACGGCGAACTGAGACTCGATCAGTACTCGAGTGCCGCCGATGGGAACGTTCTTTCGGTTGGCGGTGCAGCTCAATTTCGCGCCGACGTCGTTTCCGTGGGATCCGGTTGGACGCTCGATTTGGCGAATCACGGCAAAGTGGCGATCGCTCGACGACTTACCGTCAACGAGGGCGGATTCGCGAAGATCGGATCCGATATTGCCGCCGTCGCCACCGTTCGGCTCAACGGTTTTCTCGTCATAACGGCTTCGGCTCGTTTCGAAGTGTCGAACCGAAACGTGACTATAGACGGAACGTTTATCTCGAACGGAATCGTTAACTTGACTCGAGCGACGCTGACGACGACGAAAGAGTGGCTATTCAGTCAGGGCTCGTTAATTGGCAGCAAATCGCAACTCAACGTGCTCGTCGTCGGCAACGTGACGGACAATTTCACAAAGACAATCGACGGCGTCGAATTGAACGTCGAAGCGGCAGCGCCTCCCCAATCGTATCACGGAGTCATAGCCGAATACTTTCAATATCGAGTGGACACCGATTTGACGTCACGTATCAGTAATCTCTATTATTTTCCGGGCGAAGGAAGCTCGCGGTATTCGCTTCCATTGGAATTTGATAGTGGGTCATATACACCGAATGCTGTTCAATATTTATCGTCGTTTGATCGCTTGTCGAAGTACTATGGCTCGTCGCCGCTCGCCCTGAGATCAGATTTTGAGAATTTTGACACGAACAGTCCCAAGTCGTTTACGTACGGCTACGCCGCTCGTCTTTGGTCGTTTCTCGACGTCAACGAGACGGGGTCATATAAATTTTACTTTTCAACTGGCTATGGACTTCACGTTCGACTTTGGATCAACGGTAAGACCGTGTTCACGTCGCGTCGCTATCGCTACTTTTTGAACGCCGACGAAATCGCCGGACCATTCAAAATTCAGAAAGGCGTCTGTCGCCTACGAATCGACTTTATTCAGCAAAGTTCATCGTGGAGTAACGACAATTCGCTACTCGTCAACTATTCCGGCCCGTCGTTCGCCTCGAAACCTCTCCCGCTCGACAAGCTCTTCAGACGTTATACGTTCCCAAATGGAACTACGGAATACGCCAATTCGAATTTCAATACTACTCTATTCGTGCCGACGGCGAGCGTTCTCTATATCGGCGGCGCAGGGCTGATATTCGCCAAGAACGGCGCTCATTTGAGCGTCGGCAAGACGGGCGTCGTGAACGTTCACGACGACATCACCTGGTTCTCGCACTCCGCGTTTGGTTTGACGTCGAAAGTGATCAATCGCGGTCGCGTCGTCAAGACGGGCGACGACGGCGTGGCGACGTTTTTTGCTCAGTACCTGTCCCGCGGCGGATCGCTCGTTTCGCTTCGCGGTCTTCTCGAATTCAAGGACGCGTCGAAAGACGGCGGCTTGGCCGTGTGGAACAATCCGGGTGGCGGCGCTTGGGACGATGCGAACAATTGGGTGCCGAAACGCGTGCCGCGGACGAACGACATCGTTCACGTGACGGCGGACGGCACATACCAGGTCGTCATTCGCGGTCACAGCAACATCAGCGTGCTGTCGTTGACTCTCGGCTCGACGACGAGTCAACCGGAACTCATTGTCGGACATTTCACCGAAGTGAATATTGCCGATCGGTTTGACATCAATTCGCCTAAGACGACCATAAACGGTCGAGTGACGGCGAAGTACGTTACGTTTCGAGGCGAGACGATTGGCGGTAGTTCGATTGGTGGCGAGATTCGTGTTTTGAGTCAATTTGCTCTCGTCAAAGGCCTGTACAAGTCGAAGTATATTCGTCAAATTAACGTGACCGTCGGAGAGAGTATCGACATTGATGCAAGCCTCGACAACAGCGACTCCCGCCTCTATTGCGATCGTTGCTACATCATCAATGAAATTGGATCGACGTTTCGTAGCAATAGTATTCGACTAGCTGTCACTGGCAACTATCCGTCAGCAATGTCAGACGGCTTTAGACAAGGTCTTGTCAATTACGGCCTCTTTGTGCTGGAGCTGCATACGTCGTGCTGTCCGTACATCTATTGGGACGTGAGAAACTACGGCCAATTTATTGTCGTCTCAATGAATCTCTACAACACCCGATCGATGTATTACTACGGATCATTTGCCAATTACAACACGACGCAGTTCTATCTCACAAACGTCTATTTCTACTATCAATCTCAATCGCTCCTCTTCGCTGGACGTCGCAGCGTATGGCAAATGTACAGTTACCCGGCGCGATACAACAACGCCCCGCGTCCTGCGGGAGAAGGGAAGATTGGAGAATGGCGTCGCTATCTCGACGACGTCTATCAGAATGCCACGAATCCGCGCGATTCTACCGTTCTGTGGAACGTAGGACAACAGACACACTTTTACGTGAGAAACGTGTACGGATCGTCGTCTGAATCTCGCCTGAAATATCATTTTGGACGGTTTGAATCGTACGGCTCCGTGCAGTTTCGCGCAGACAACAGTCGCTATGCGGAACTTCGTTTTTCCGACGGTTTTGTTATGGACCAAAACGGGATATTTTTTCTAGACCAGTATAGTTTGCCGTCAGATGGAAATAGAGTATTGATAGGAGGAAACTTGGTCGTCGGTAGAGCTTACATAAAACAGAGCTGGAACGTTACGATTGGAAACCGAGGTCGAGCCACGTTTCATCGATACGTAACGATTTACGAGGATGCAATATTTGGCACGAGAAACGGCAGCGGATCGACATTTGACTTCTACAATCAGCTCGTCGTGCGACCGAATGGAGCCGTGGACGTGGTCGATGCGACGACTATTTGTCACAGCAATTTTTCGCTTTCGGGATCGTTGAATATCGGCGGCGGAACGATAAGTGTTCGCGGTCGTTGGAACGTGTACGAAGGCAGCGTTATTGGAAAGAGCGGCGGCACGATTTGGCCGTACGGAGGCTTGAACGTAACGGGCGACTCCGACAAATCGTTTTCCGGCGTATCTGTTCGCATCGCGCCGCCGCCTGAGTTTTCGTCAACGAAAAATGGTATCGTTGCAGATTATTTTCAGTATCGAGTCAGCACAGATCGAACGAACAGAATCAGCAACCTCTACTATTTTCCGGGAGGAGGATCGGCCAGTTATTCCCTGCCGTCAGAATTCGATCAAGCCAGCACACTTCCTAACGTAGAACGCTTCGAAACGGACGTTTCTCGTTTTCCCCAATACTATGGCAGCTCACCGTTGTACTTGGGACCCCTGATGGACAATGCAGATACGAATAGTCCTCTGTCTTACACGTACAACTACGCCGCTCGACTGTGGACATTTTTGCAAATTGACACGACAGGAGATTACACTTTCTACTTCGTCACCGGTTATAGCTTGACGTATCGTCTTTGGATTGACGACGTTCTACTCGTCAGAGGCAGTCGACGATACCTGCAATTTCTGATGGAAGAAAAATTCGGACCGCACGCACTGACAAAGGGCTTTCATCGCCTCCGAATTGACTTCCTACAGGCTTCAAGCTCTTGGTCGACGTCAGGCAATACGCTGCTAGTCTCCTACTCGGGGCCTGGTCTAACGAAACGTCTTATACCAAAGGAAAAACTATTCTATCACAACGGGACGTCGCATGCGAAACCAGGATTTATGGGGCTCTCAAAAACTGGCTACTGCTGGTTGGCTGGCGAGGGTCTGATATTGGGTCAACAGTCCGTAACAGTCGACATTTGTTCAAAATGCGAATTTCACGTGCTCGACGACGTTCTCTGGTACTCGGACGCTAAACTCGGCGGCGTAACGTCGTTCGTCAACGCCGGTCTGCTCGTTCGACGCGGCCTACCAGGCACGGCGGCAATCTACGGCAAATACATCGGCAAACCCGGAAGCAGTCAGCGAACGGAGACGGGTTTCTTAGAATTTCGAGATGCAAGCGTTTCGGGCGGATTGGCGATATGGGCGAATCCGAACGGCGGCAGTTGGAACGACGCGGCCAACTGGAATCCTCCAAGAATTCCGCGCTCGGACGACGTCGTTCACATCACGCTTTCCGGGTCGTATCAGGTGACGATTCCTAGCTACGTTGTCGTCAATGTGACGTCGATATCTGCCGGATCGTCCAGAAGCGACGTCGAGTTGATCGTCGAATCGTCGGCCAAGTTATTTGTATCGGATCGATTCGGCGTTCACTCGGCTAAATTGACCGTGAGAGGTTTTGTTCAGACGAATAGGATGATTTGGGCCGGCCAGTATATCGACGGCGCTTCGGTGCCGGTGACGAATCGGGGTCGTCTCGTTGCTTTGACGTCGTTCGTCATATCGAAGGGAAGTTTTTCTACGAAATATTTTCGGTATGTTGTGGTGGAGAATCGAGGCAACCTGACCTACGATGAAACCTACAGCTCTTCGTCTTATCTGTACTGCTTCAATTGTACGGTGTACAATTACGGACTTTACTCGGCTTTACCGGTACGTCATTCACTTAGCCAGGCGCCATCGCCTAGTCCTGCAGACGGTTTTCGATGTGGTTTGATCAACTACGGAATCTTTGCTATGGAGCTCGGCGTATCGGGAAGCAGTTATGGTTACTGGTACTGGGACGTACGAAACTATGGCAACTTTTCTATCGTTATGAAACAGTGGCGAAATACGGGCAGATTTTATCTGTACTCAGCGTCGCTAGCGAATTACAATCAGCTCAATATTTACATGATCAATTTCTACGTGTACAGCAATTCGTATCTACCAAAAGGAAATGGATCGATTGATTCGTACTGTTTTCCCAAGCGCTACGACACGCTCCCGCAACCGGCGCAGTCCAATCAACAAGGCAATTGGCAGGCCTACTTGGACGACATTTACGGTAACGTCACAGCGTGGGACTTCAATTATCAATGCTCGTTCGTAATGATTAGTCACAACGATAAAGATAAAGACATGTATTTGAACAAATACGTCTCGAGAGGAAATTGGTTACTGAGCCTTAGGTCGTCACGACGCAGCAGCCGATACTTCGTCGACTCGCTTTTGGACGTGCATCGCAGTAGCCAAATCGTTTTGCAGAAGTATTCGTCAGTCAACGACGACAATCGTTTAATCGTTGCGTCGAAAGCTCGAGCGAACGTAGGACATATGCGAATTGATCAAGGATGGACCGTGAGCGTTAGCGAAGGAGCTTCGTTTGATAGTCGAGGTCGGTTTTTGATTCGAGAAGGCGCTCAGCTTAGCCTTTCCTCTGGCCCCAATTCGGCTTTCAACGATAGTTTCAAATTATCTCAAAGCGGAAAACTTAATCTCGTTGATAGGCGTGTGACGATGAATTCTAAGTGGACGCTCGACGGACAAGTGTATTTGACAAATTCTACGGCGACAGCGGCCGGAGGGTTGAATTGGGCTCGCGGCTTTATCAGAGGATCCCAGTCGAGCAAATTGCGCATTCTTAGCAGCTGCGAAATAACGGGAAATTTACAAAAGACGCTCGACGACGTTGCAGTCGAAATTTTTGCAGCTCCGCCATCCGAGCGACATGGCATTGTCGCAGAATATTTTCAGTACAGAGTGGCAACGTCGGTGACAAAGAAAATCAATAATCTATATTATTTTCCTGGCGAAGGTTCGTCGTCCTATGCACTGCCATCCGACTTTGACTCGGCATCGACAAAGGGAAACGTCATACGATTCGAGCCGTCTTTTAGTAGCCAACCGAAAAGTTTAGGCCGGGCGCCAATTGCGTATCAATCCGACGGCTGGTCGTACGACGGAAACTCGGCTGATTCGTTCACCTATAACTACGCCGCACGTTTGTGGGCGTACTTGAAAATCGATAAAGATGGTCTGTACACGTTCTTCTTTTCGTCTGGCTACGGTCTACACGTTCGTCTTTCGTTTGACGGCACCGTCTACTACACCTCGCGTCGTTATCTCCGCGTCATGACCGAGGAGACGTCTCCCGCTGTTCAGCTAAAGGCTGGATTTCGATTGATGAGGATTGATTATATTCAGGAAAGTTCTTCTTGGAGTTCTGAAGGAGGCTATATGTCAGTGAAATACGCTGGTCCTGGTATTCCTAAGCAGCTCGTTCCCAGTACGAAACTATACGCCGTACGAAACAAAGGGAACGGTATCTATGAAGCGGCTGCTGCAAATATGAAGTTCCTTAGAGACGATCGAGTGTGCAAGTCGAAGTTAACTGTTGATCAGTTGGTTTCTGACTACTCTTCAAGTGTGAGTCACTGTAAGGTGAGCGGCAACGGAGCACTGCTCGTTCAGAATGTCGTAAATTTGACCGTCGGAGTGTCGGGTGTGTTGGATGTGGCCGCTGATACGGACTGGCCGAAGCCTCTCGGCGGCAGTCGAACCCTGTTGACTATTAATGGGATGGTAGTCAAGACAGCGGGATCTGGAACAGCCAACCTGAATGCTGTCTACAACGTTGATTCTACGTCCGGTTGCGTGAAGAGTTTGTCAGGAAAACTGGAAGTCGGCATACTTGAAGGTGGACGGATGCTTTTTTGAGCTTTTATATGGTTACAGACCAATTCTCCTTATAGGGACGACGAGTACTGCTGCGCCAGCAACTGCCAATCTAGCAACGGCCACTTCGTCTTTTGGTAATTGAATCCTAATCATGGTGTAACTTTGGTAAATTCTCGCCGTCTTTTAGCTCCAACAACTCAGACTCCTGTGACCGCTTCTCCTCCACCAGGCAAGCACCTTGTATGTTTTACCGTACAGCCTTCTCTATTTCTTATTTGCAGGAATACTTGTCACTTGGAAAGGAACAAGCGGCCGATGGGAAGACCCTAACAATTGGAACCAGAGGTCAGCACTCCGTTAAACAAGTTTTAGTTTGGAAAAATGTCTCGGTTTGTCTTGCATAAAATTGCAGGTGTAACAGTAAAATATAAAGCAGAGTGCAACGTGAAGGAAAAAAGAGAAGGGTACTTGATGGTGATGATGATGAATATTATCATCGATGATCAAGTATTCTTTTCTTCCTCAATCATACACAATAATTATAAGGGACTGGCCAACTGTTCTCTCCTGTAATAAATTACAGAAAAATTACAAGGGACTGGCCAACTGTTCTCTCCTGTAATAAATTACAAAAAAATTACAAGGGACTGGCCAACTGTTCTCTACTGTAATAAATTACAGTGAAATTACAAGGCCAACTGTTCTCTCCTGTAATAAAATACAGAAAAATTACAGAGGACTGGCCAACTGTTCTCTCCTGTAATAAATTACAGTGAAATTACAAGGGAATGGCCAAATGTTCTCTCCTGTAATAAATTACAGAAAAATTACAAGGGACTGGCCAACTGTTCTCTCCTGTAATAAATTACAGTGAAATTACAAGGGGCTGGCCAACTGTTCTCTCCTGTAACAAATTACAGAAAAATTACAAGGGACTGGCCAAATGTTCTCTCCTGTAATAAATTACAGTGAAATTACAAGGGACTGGCCAACTGTTCTTTCCTGTAATAAATTACAGAAAAATTACAAGGGACTGGCCAACTGTTCTCTAGTGTAATAAATTACAGTGAAATTACAAGGGACTGGCCAACTGTTCTCTCGTGTAATAAATTACAGAAAAATTACAAGGGACTGGCCAACTGTTCTCTAGTGTAATAAATTACAGTGAAATTACAAGGGACTGGCCAACTGTTCTCTCGTGTAATAAATTACAGAAAAATTACAAGGGACTGGCCAACTGTTCTCTCCTGTAATAAATTACAGTGAAATAACAAGGGACTGGCCAACTGTTCTCTCGTGTAATAAATTACAGAAAAATTACAAGGGACTGGCCAAATGTTCTCTCCTGTAATAAATTACAGTGAAATTACAAGGGACTGGCCAACTGTTCTTTCCTGTAATAAATTACAGAAAAATTACAAGGGACTGGCCAACTGTTCTCTAGTGTAATAAATTACAGTGAAATTACAAGGGACTGGCCAACTGTTCTCTCGTGTAATAAATTACAGAAAAATTACAAGGGACTGGCCAACTGTTCTTTCCTGTAATAAATTACAGAAAAATTACACGGGACTGGCCAACTGTTCTTTCCTGTTCTTTTCAATGTACATTGCCGTTCAAACGTTTTTGGCTTCCCTGGAGTATGCGCCCATTCACTTGACCTCTAGAATAGGCTTGCAATGTACTTCGCGGCTAATTCACCGCTTCGACTTCTCGTTTAAAGCATTTTTAAGCGACCCGCGCAACGTGCGTTACGGTTGCTTGACCTGAACGCACGCGTAGCGTTGACGTCGTTTCGCGTTTTTAGACCTAATCGCGACAATTGTTGTTTGGAACGTTGTCAGAATCGCATTTACGATTGATTTTCACTGTTCTCGATTCGAAATAGCGCACTTTTGGTGGCGAAAAACCGGCGTTGAAGTACCCTCGCGAGTGGTGACGCACTTTTTAAAAGTCCTGACCCTTAGCGCACTTGCAATGCAATTTCACTGAACAACGATAGGAGCCTATAACTTTTTTAACGAGGCTGTATATGATAATCAATGCCCAAGGAAACTTTGAACGGGACTGTAGATGCTACAGTCGTTTACGGCTCTTTCCAGATGATTTCTCTTTCTCACGTTGACCTCTTCTTTTTATTTAGAATTCCCAACGTTAACGACGACGTGCGCATTTCTGCTAGCTCGTCCTTGGACGAAATTACTGTCAACGGAATCGTAACAGTTAAATCACTCGAAGTGACTGGCGGCCAGTTGATCATCGCATCGTCAGCTGAAATGGAAGTGACCAATCAGTGTCTACTCACGTCAGAAACTGTCAGCGTTTACGGGCGACTGGTCGTCGGCGAACTGATTTGGTCGGGAGCAAATCTCTACGGCGCTCAATCTTCGGGAAATGCCGGCAGTCGTCCGGGCACCATCGTCAGTCAACTAATGCTCGTGCAACGCGGATCATCGGACAGCAAGAAACTCTACGACATCGACATACAAATAGAAAAGAATTTCACTGTCGATTCGGAATTCGAAAATTCGGCTCAGTTGACATGCGGCAACTGTAGACTGGTGAACGCGGCCAATTCGACGATGACGTTCAGCGGCTTGAATATCTTCTACGCGACGACGTCGAGCGAACGCGATGCGTCCCCCGTCGACGGTTTTCGACGCGGTCTCATCAACAACGGCACCGTTGTTGTCATTACGTTGAATCAAAGTCCCAATTGGAGATGGGACGTGAGAAATTTTGGCCGTATGACGTTCGTCAATGTAAACTATCGCAATTCAAGATCAATTCAGTTCTACTACAACGTCTTCGCTAATTGGGGGGTCGTCGAATCCTTTGCCTCGTCTTTGTATCTGAATAATGTTGTGCTTCCTCGAGGGAAGGGCAGCAACTGGACGCTTTACTCTCTACCGGCAGCCTATATCAACAGCTACAATTCGATTCCCGGCTATCGAACGCCACGTCTGTACAAGGAGTACATCAACTACATTTTTCTCAACGAGACGTATCAGCCGCGAATTTGGGATACGAGTCAAACTCTTCAGTTTCGTTTGTCTGGATATGCGTTTAGCGACGTTTGGCTCGGCGGTTTGACGACGTACGGTCGAGTACATTTCTATGTCTACAGTTCAAGGCACTCGCGTTTTTTTCTTGACGAATACGTACGACTGTCGTTTGACACGGAAGTTCAGTTAGGATACGAGTCGTCGTCGTCGTCGTCGTACACGAATACGACGCTCCTTCTCGTCGACAGCGTTCGAGAGGCGACCTTTGGCGGAACGATTGAAGTGTGGGCCCGTCACGAGCTGGACGTCTCGTCAAAAGTTGAAAAGTTGAACATTGGCAGTCTATCGATATCCGGCGGAAAAGTGGGAATTAATTGCTCCTTTGCTGTGACGACCGACCTACTCGTCAGTCAGACTGGCGCGCTTACAATGAGAGGAAACACCGTGACTGTCGGTGGAAACTTTGCCCCGTCTGGCGAGACAAATTTCGTTAATACTACGTTGGTCGTTGGCAATCAGTTCAAGTGGACTCAAGGCCAATTGGCAGGATTGAGAGGACAGAACGTTTTGACGTTAGAAGGAGGCGGTCGTATGACGGGCGGACTTGGCAAGACCATCAACAACGTTGACGTTACCATTCAGGCTCCCGTACCGTCGCCCTGTCCACGACAAGGCGTCGTGGCGGAGTATTTTCAATATCGCGTCGCTACTCCCACAACGCCTCGAATAAGTTCTGTCAGGGAGTATTATCGTCCGGGGAGTGTTCCTAGCAGCGGCTACTTACCTAAAGACTTTGACAATGCTTCGTCGACTGCAAACGTCATAAGGATTGAGTCGACTTTGACACGCTCGCCCGTGTACAACGGCCGAGCGCCTCTCGATTTCGCCGTCGACAATCTTGCAATCAATGCGAGCTCTCCCGATTCGTTCACCTATAACTATGCCGTTCGATGGACGACGTTCTTGAAAATCGACCGTTCGGGTTCGTACAAGTTTTACTTTCTGACGGGATACGGACGAGCTCGAATGTGGATTGACGACAAAGTCGTATTCGTAGGAAACAGATACGTTAGCTTTATGTCAGAACAGACGACGACGGTTCGCCTCGAAAGCGGCTATCGGAAGTTTCGCGTAGACAACATCCAGCTATCGAGCTCTTGGTCAACGACCGGAAACATTTTCTATGTACTCTACGAAGGTCCTGGCGTGCCGAAGCAAAGCTTGCCGGACAGCCGTCTAACGTACTGCTATACGAATACGACGACGGGGCTAGACGTGCACGCTACGACGAAAGACGTGAATGCGATTAGTCTTCTCGCAATTGACGGCACCGGCTTGATTTTATCGACGAAGAGCAACGTTACGATTGGTCAACGAGGCCAATTGGAAATTCGTTCCAACGTTATTTGGTATTCGTCGGCGCACTCGTTCTCATCCTCCGTACATTTTCTCAACTACGGAATTCTGAGCAAAATCGGCGTTCTCGGCTCGGCAATCATCTGCGGTCAGTACGTCGACGGCGGCGGCGGCATGCAGATATTTAATAGTGGAAACGTCGATTTCAAATCGTTTGGCAGTGACGGCTGCGGCCTGGCGCTGTGGAACAACTCCGCCGGCGGTCGATGGGATTATAAATACAACTGGGATCCCCCTCGCGTTCCCAGCAAGAACGATCTTGCCTACTTGACAGCAGCCGGGTCGTATCAGATCGTCGTCACGAGCAAAACGAAGGCGGCGGTGGACACTCTCGTCGTCGGAGGATCAGGCAGCGATCCTCGTTTGAAAATTGACAGAGGCGGCAGTCTTTTCGTTTCCGGCGACCTCGACGTCTACGCGGACACGATGACGATCGACGGGCATCTAAGCGCAGGACGCATGACGTGGAGCGGTCGTCTTTTAGACAGTTCGTCGTCCGTTCAACAGGGAAAGCTCGTCGTTAATCAATCGATGGTGATTCTGAAGGGATCTTCGCAGCAGAAATATCTGACGAATGTCTACCTAACGAATCGGGGAAATCTCACGGTTGACGAAACGATGATTGGCGGGCAGTTCTACTTCTCGTCGAGCACGCTGCACAATCTCGGTTCCGTGTTGATGAGTCTCGTCGACATGAATGTAAACGTGAGACCAGGAGAGATAATCAACGACGGCACCTTCGTCGTCGATTTGAAGTCAAGTGATCGCAATTGGCGTTGTAACGTGACGAACACGGGCGTATTGGTTCTCTTCTGCAGTACCTGCGCCAATGGAGGTAGTCGCACGCTGCGCTTTTACGGATCATTTAAAAATCAAGGAAATTTGATCAGCTATATGACGTCACTTTCATTTACGGACAACTCGAGACGCGGTTTCAGTGGCGGAAATATTCAGCTGTGGGGACGACCAAATCGGAGAAACGGTTTTCTGTCGGCGAACTTTGGAAACTGGAGTGCCTACGTTCGAGACATCTACGCGGCTCCTATTCTCTGGGACGTCAACTCGAACGTACTGAGCGTCAGCATTTCCTTGTATAGCAGTCAAGGAAACTCCATTAATTCGCTCAAAACTCGTGGTTATACTGCTGTAAGCCTCTTCGGCTATTCAAGTGGCTCAAACGTTTTGGAAGTTCTTGGTGACGTTGTATTTGATAGTTACGGTAGTCTGCGGCTAAACGCAATCAGCTCCTCGTCAGCCTGGAAAATGCTTGTCAGATCGTCCTCATTGCCGACTGTCAACGACGTTATCATCGAAAACGGCTGGACAGTAGAAAGTTCAGCGACCTTGTGGAAATCGACTGGAAGACTCGTCGTGCAGGAGAACGGAACGTTCGTCTCCTCAGGCGGAAACACGATTCGCATTGACGGCCAATTGTTGACAAAGGGCTCGTTCTCTTCGGCTTCTGGACGACTCGTCGTCAAAGGAAAAACGTTTATCAGCAGCGATTTCAATATCGGAAACGGCTCGGCGACACTGCAATCGGGCATGGAATGGACAGATGGAATTATAAGCGGGCACGACGGAACTATTATTCTCGAGCAACAGTCAAAGATATCGAGCGACTATCTCAAAGTAATTGACGGCATTCAACTTCGCCTGCTACAGACGCCAAAAGTTTTAAACTACACCGGCGTCGTGGCAGAGTACTTTCAGTACAGAGTTGCTACGGCAACTACTCCCCGACTCGATCGTTTCAGCGACTTTTATCGCGCTGGACAAACTCCTGCAAACGGCTACGTTCCGAAGGAATTTGACGATTTGGCCACGATCCCCAATACAGTGGAAGTGCTTTCCACGTTGAATCGTTTCCCGCGACGAAACGGGAACGGTCCACTTAGATTCCAATCGAACAGCGTCGACGTCGACACGACGTCGCCATATTCGTTTACTTACAATTATGGCGTCCGCTATCTCGCCTTTTGGGACGTGCCGTCCACGGGACGCTACCAGTTTTTCTTCTCAACCGGCTACGGTCGATATCGATTGTGGATTGACGGCAAGCAGGTGCGGACGGGTAACTCGTACTCGAGCTTCTTGTACGAGCAGACGTTTACGCACGATCTCGTGGCGGGAATTCGACGGCTTCGAATTGACTTGTTCGTCGTATCGAGTTCGTGGAGGTCGTGGGGAAGTGTGCTCTTGGTCAAAGTGCAGGGACCGGGCGTTCCGAAACAATATCTTCAAAATCTGACGTACGCCGCTGTCGTCAACGGATCGTCTCTATCGTACTCTAGTCAGTTCGTCGGCAAACAAACCGATTCGGTTTGCGTCATGGAAGAAGAGGGTCCTATCGTGGCGAAAAACGGTGCGGGGATCAACGTAACGAGCTCCGGCCTTCTTCTTATTCGATCGGATATACTGTGGTATTCGCACACGTCGCTCAGTCAAACTCCGCCGAAAATTGTCAACGCCGGTCTGATCAACAAAACGCACGACGACGGAATTGCGACGTTCTACGCCGACTACGTCGATGCCGGCGGTCGATTGGTGAAACACGCCGGCGACGTCGAATTTCGGAAGACGAGCGCTTCCGGTGGCATCGTTCTGTGGAGCAATACGAACGGCGGCAGTTGGCTTGATCCCAATAACTGGACGCCGTCTCGCGTGCCGACGGCTGGCGATATTGTTTTTATAACGGCTCGCGGCTCTTACACAGTGCTCGTTACAAGTGCCGCTCCTATTACTGTCAAGTCGCTCATTGTCGGAGGATCGAATAGCAACCCGACTCTTTTTGTCGAACATTTGACGTCGATTTCCGTCGATCATCGATTGGACGTGCGTAGCGACGATCTCGAACTTCAAGGTAGTATCGCAGCTGACCATTTTACGTGGAGCGGTCGAAGAATAGTTGGCAGTGCCGCTTCGTTCTCCAAGGCTCTAATCACGGCGCGACGATCTATTGTCATATCGAGCGGCTCCCAATCGACGAAGGAGCTCACTAAAGTCGAAATCGAAAACATTGGAAATATGACGGTAGATGAAACGATGACGTCAAAAACTATATATTGCTACGGCTGTCGACTAATCAATCGTCTCGGCGGCACGATGCGTATCTACGATGCTTTGTATTGGTACGGAAGTTCTAGCGACGTCGTCGCCGACGAGGACGGCTTCGCTTTCGGCTTGATTAACTTCGGCTTGTTTGTCCACGTGCTTCGTTCAAATGATCCGCGGTTACGATGGAATGTACGCAATGAAGGATCGATGATTTTCTTGAGTGGAAACTATCCAAGCGTGAGGTCGGTTCGTTTTCAAGGTTTTTTCTCGAACAATGGGACTGTGAGTTTCTACGCCGTTTCGTCGTCCTTCTCATCGTCGACACTGGTCCGCGCTTCTGGCGCGTGGAAAGTGTACGGCGTGCCGGCACGCCAGAGCAATCTTCCTTCCGTGTCGTGGCAAAACGAGTACGCTGCAACCTTCGACTACAAACGGTACATTTACGATTTGTACCAGAACAGCACTCGCGACGTGTACGACGGAAAGACTCTGTGGCAAGAAAATTCGGTCTACGTCTCGTTTAGCAACATCTATGTCTCGCAGCACATCTTCTCGCTACAAACGTATGGATACATTAGAATCAATTTACCGAGCAACATTCAGAATGTTCGATTTTCAATCTCGAGGGAAATGATTCTGTCAGATTCTACGTTATTCATTCTCCAGCAATCATCATCAAACAGAAATAACAGCATTACTTTTGAGAAAGGTGCTAAGGTGAAGCTTGGTCGACTGACCTACATCAGTCAGGGTTGGAGTATTCGATTAGAAGAAGCGACGAAAGTTGCCACTGTCGGCGACGTCGTCGTCGAAGCGGGCGGCGGTATCGATTTAGCACGAGGTTCCGGTTCCGATGACGACGTTGCGATCGACGGACAACTGATCGTTCGTCAATCGGCATCTTTCAACGCAACGCGCCGTCGCGTCGTCGTCCGCGGCTCGCTCACTCTCGAAGGCCGACTAGCCGCCGACGAATCAACAGTGATAGTCGAAGGGAAGTTGCAATGGTCGCGCGGTAATATTCTCGGCGGTCGAATTTGGGCTCGCGGTGGCCTAGACGTTTCGAGTCAGTACTCGAAGACGTTGAACGGCGCATCGTTTTATCTCGGCGCCTCGTCGCCGTCTTCATCGTCCGGCGTCATTGCTGAATATTTCCAGTATCGAGTAAAAACCGATCGTACTCCTCAAAGAAGTAATCTCGTTTATTTCTATCGGGGATGCTCAAGTTGCAGCAGCGATGCGCCGATCGAATTTGACGATGTGGCAGTGCAATCAAACTTGGCTCGAATCGAGCGCAGCTTGAGCAGGGAACCAATCTATTACGGCAGCGCTCCTTTGGCCTATTCAAGCGGTGTCGGATACGACGTCGACTCTTCGTCGCCGGCATCTTTCACGTACAGGTACGCCGTTCGATTTTCCGCCTTCCTATTCATTCCCGTCAGCGACACGTACACGTTTTACCTTCTCGGAGGATACGGACAGAGTCGTCTTTGGATTGATGACGTGAAGCGATTGACGACAGGTGCATACACATCGTTTTTGTATGAGCGGACGGTAAAGATTCATCTATCGGAAGGATATCATCGGCTGCGCGTCGACAATATCCAAACGTCGTCTGGCTGGTCGTTTCAACGCAACCTGCTGATCGTCTCCATATCCGGACGTTGCTTGCCTAAGCAGCCACTGACCAATCAGTATTTGACATATAAGCGAATTATTAACGGTAGTGACGTTTATGCGGCTCCGGCCTTTCGGTCGGGCGACGGCGACGTTTGCTCCGGCGGGGAATCGTTTAGCCAACTTAGCGATTACGATGCCGGGGTTAGTTACGGCACCGTTCGAAGTCGCGGCTTGTTTGAAACTGTCAACAACTCTTTGATATCGATTGAAAAGACTGGAGTTTTGGACGTTCAGTCCGATGTCAGTTGGCCGCAAGATTCCGCACTAGGCAACAGAACTCGCTTAAGGATATTAGGACTGGCGGGCAAGTCGCAAGGATCGGGGTCTGTCGACCTCAACACTCTCTACGACAGCCGACAAGGGTGCACGCGAGCCGATTCTGGATCAATCGACTTTGGAGTGGCCGGAGGTAAAGACTAACTAAGTAAACTTAATAGTTAGAATCATTTCTATCTAGATTTGCCTACGGTTGCTTCTCCTACTGTTTCATCTGTTCCAACGCCTGAAGTGCCGACCCCGATGGCTCTGGTGTGTGCTACGACGGCGTCTCCAACTACGACGGCACCTCCCATGACTACTGAGCCTCCGACCACGACGAGACTCCCGACGACGACTCCAACGACGACTGTTTCTCCGACAAGTTCGAGGGCTTCATTGACGCCTGTTGTTGTGACGTCCGCACCGACCGCGACTTCACAGACGTCAAGTTTCAATCCTACGAAGTCGCCACCTGAAACTTCTTCAATTCAACCTAATACGAAACTGGTGCTGTCTACGGCAGCGTCTCATCAGACGGCTTCAACAGCGCATTCGTCTGTTAGGGCATCTTTCTCAGCTAAGCCTACGACGACCGCAGGACCTAGCAGTGAAGCAGGACAATCATCTACTAGTCCCTCTGGGACTGCAAAATTCCTCACGAAATCGGTCTCGACCCAACGGTCTCCTTCAGCTGCGACAAGCAATAGAGTAGAAACAGTTGCACCTTACCCATCAACTGAGGTTCCTCAGTCAAGAAAAGCAACCGTCAGGACAACGTCATCGTCGTCGTCGTCAGTAACAGCGACGGAACAAGTCATCGTGCCAGTTGGGATTCCAAAAGGTTTGCACTACCATTCAGTGTAATAGCACTCACGATTTTTTTCAGATCCAACAGATTGGTCGTCACAAGATGTCGTCGCCTTTTTGGAGAGTAACGACGAGTTTACGAATCTCGTTGTCATTTTGTCAGATATCCCAGGGAGTAAACTGGTGCAACTAACAGAGGACGAGCTCGTTGCCTTGTCACCTGAAAATGAGGCCGCTTTGGATAAACTCTTCGCGACCGTTAGCCATTTAAAAAGGGACGCAGAAGAAAATTCAAACACGAAGTCCGGTAAAGTCGGTCTTGGCATCATTCTTGGTGCCTCGATCGGCGTCGCCGTGCTCTTTTTCGTCGCTGTTGTACTGCTTGTTTTGGTCTGCCGCCGCTCCAGGAGCCGGAACGTCACGTAAGCTTTATGCCACGCGCTGTCGCAGCTTCTATCAATTTAATGCTTCTTATTTTAAGCAGATTCGAAACTGAAAGCAAGGAGTCGCGGTGAGAGTCTGCCTAGTGCGATGCTGTGCACTGCTTACTACGTAACTATTATACTTTAGATCCAAAAAAGAAGATGTAAGGCAACAACAGTTTAGTAATCCGTCCTATGGTTTAAAACCATTCACGGAATTTTCACCCGTATCTCCTGACGACAATGTGATCGACGAGAATGTTAACAGTGACAGCAACCTTTATGCAAATCTCGAAGAGAACGCTGACGGTGGAAATGATCCCGATCCCTATGCAACTCTCGGGGAGCACGCCAGTGGAAGTAATCCCTATGCAACTCTCGGGGAGCACGCCAGTGGAAGTGATCCCTATGCAACTGTCGGAGAATACAGAAGAGGGGCAGCGACGGCCGCTGATTTCACGTACGATACCCCACGTCGAGCTAGCGATACCACCCAACCTCTCGTATGATGATCACGGAAAGAATTTTTTTGTATTTCTGTTTTGCGCTGAATGTCTGCATATTGTTCTAGCCTTTTATGGGATGCCGGATGCGTTTTGTCTGGAAACTCGCCGTTCCATTGGCGCTTGCAGAAGAGCAAATTAAGGTTTGATAGCATTTCCGCTAATTGGATCGCGAATTTCGAGCGCAGCTCCCACAGTCAGGCCTGTAGTAACAGATAGGGAAAATTTCGATTATACTTTACAAAGCATGATGTAATTTTAAAGGGTGTCATAATCAAACCGAAAATACGTCGAATGTATAAAGTACAAAAGAGAGCAGTATTGAAGTACAAAATTAGAGGCAACCAAACGTGTCTATTAGGTAAATGTTATTGTCTTCAGCAGCTATTGCGCACTTGAGCCCGTTAGGAGAAAAACAGCACGAAAAAAGTTGACACGGAATCTTCCCAGCCCAACTGTCAACCAACGATACCAAACTTCCCGTCACGGGATTCCAAAACCTGCGTAACAAATTGAAATCCTAGATTATTATATAATTAAGCGTTTGGTTCACCTTAGAGTTTGATCACTGGAACAGGAAGCAAGTAGCAATTCGTCATCGTCGGTCACGAAGAAAGTGCATCCCCACACGACGTTGGTATGCCCGTTCAATTCGTGAACCAGCGTCCTCGTCTCGACGTTCCAAACACACATTCTTCCATCGTTCGTGCACGTAGCCAAAAGCTTGAACTTCGACGGACTGAAAGCGCACGCACGAACCCAGGCACGTCGCCTCTTCAATCGACAATAGGAAAAGAGCGAATAGTCTCCGAGATTCACGACGTCTGACAATGAAGAATCGCACACTGGAGAAAGCTGCTCTCTGTCCGACAACGATGACGATGACGACGTCTCGACTGCATTGACGTCAACTGGTGCTGCCTCTTCCGGCTTCACTGTCCACAGTCTAATCACGCTGTCTCTTCCGACAACGCACAACATTTTTCCATCGGGAGAAAAGTCGGCAAACTCTACTACGTCTCCTCTGCGTTCGACTATGCCAAGCAATTCGGGACGTGCCTCTGGCAATCTGCCACATTCCCAAAGTCGAGCCGTCTTGTCAGTCGACGTCGAAACGAGCAACGTTCCATTAGGAGAAAAGCGCGCGCACCAAACCGTATCCTCGTGACTACTCAATGTAAATGCCCCCTTTTTTTTCTTGACGTCCCAGATTATAATTGAACAATCTGATGACGTGGAACAAAGAAAATCGGCCAGAGTGGGATGCCAGTGGCACGACCACACTTGGGCTTGGTGGCCTTCGAGTGCGAACGAGCGTTGCATCGCCTCGATGTCCCAAATTACGACCGAACCGTCACCGGAACACGACGCAAGTAGTTTTAGATCAGTGTTAAATGCGCAGTGTTCAACCCAAGCCGAATGGCCCGATAATAGACCGGCTAAAGCCATAATGGTAGGATGGGTATCCGGGAGTTCAACAATGTTTTACCGTTAGCGTGCTATAACGCGTGCACGGCAAATTAATTCCTCCTTTCGTCGTTTCGTCGCCTTGGTGCGCCCTTTTCGCGACCGAACTCGTTTCAAGGAGTCGTCAATATGAGCTGGGGAACGGAACTATGGGTAGGTCCCAACGAATCCGCGAGCGATCGCCTTTTCGCATAGGAATTTGCCCCAGCCGAACGTCCTCGCAATCGAAACCCTTTCCCCGCCTTTTTTCTCAATCGAACCACTTTGTCCCTTTTTTCGATTGCCCTACCTATTCGGCGAGACTCTCCCAGGCGCCGGAAGCGCCGTCTTTTTTGGGCTCACTCTTCGATTCTCTTTCTCTCGCAAGGACCAATACGAGAAACTTTTGAATAACGCCGATCAGGGCCACGATTTCGTGAAGCGCGTCGAGAATTTCGTCAAGGAGCGTATTGAAATCGAATCGGATTACGCGAAAAAGCTTCGGTGAGAGAGAGAGCGAAAAAAAGTCGCGAAAATCAAAACGTACCGAATGCGAAATTTAGAAAATTGTGCCGAAATTTTAAGACGAAAGACCGCGATTCGAAGTGAGCAAAACATCGAATATATTGAAAATAAGAATAATTTTTTTTTCTGATTTTAGACTTCTGACCGTGAAAGCTTTTAACGTCGTCGTGGACGAGACGGACAGCTTGGCGGCGCAGAGGGAACTCGTCGCAGAGAACATGCAGACGCGAGTGAAAGACCAGCTAAAGCAGCTCGGAAAAGAACTCGTCATCGAAAGAAAGAAGGCGGCCAATGAAGGATCGAAGCAACTTACCGGGTTGGCGAATTCGCTCGAAGCGTTGGAGAGAGTAAAAGAAGCGATGTAATTGGGAATAATTGTTTTTGACTAATGCGAGTATTTCAGTCAAAGAGATCGTATGAACGTGCTTGCAAGGACGCCGAGAACGCTCAAGGGCTATACGAAAAGGCAGATGCCGATTTGAGTCTAAGTCGGGCTCAAGTAGATAAGGTTTCATAGTGAAATTTGTTCATCAAGCAGTAACAGTACTCTTATTTTATGAATTTCCTAGACGAATCAGGTGTTTCGTCAGAAGAAGTCGGCAGAAGACGAGGCAAAGGGGAACTACAGTGTGCAACTTCATCAGACAAACAAGTGTCAAAACGATCATTATCATCAGCACATGCCCGCTGTCTTGACTGTGCGAAAGGGAGGAGCTCTTTCACTCTACTATATGTGTTTTTTTCTTTATATTAGATGCTGCAACACGCGGAAGAAAAGCGCATAATGAAACTCGCCGATCATCTTGCCGCCTATTCGGACGCCGAGCACCAAGTCCAAGGCAACGTGTCTGTTTGCTTAGAGAACATGACTACAGCTACTAGAGCTATTGATTATCAAATTGTATACATACGGTTACGTACGTGAAAAGTTTGTTTGAGCATCTTGTCTCTTCAGGATGTCAAGGCTGTGATTGACGAGCTAAAGACTGGCTACAAGCCGCCAGAAGACATTCAATTTGAGATGTACAAGAGTGGAGCAAAGGCGAAGAAGATGAAGAAAGCGCCACCCAAAGCCAAAAAGGTGGAATTCGTCTTGTTCTGTTTATTTACGCGCTCATCTTCTCGTAGGAGGAAAAGGAAGACTTTAGTCATCTTCCTCCTGCCAAGCGAAAGAAGAAACTGCTGGAAAAGGTGCGCGAGTTTGACGAGAGAGTGACGAAAGAGATGCAGGAAAAGTAAGCTCATATATAAATCCGCTCCATCTTCAATCCGTCTTTTATTTGTGTCAGAAATGCTATGGAAAAAATGATGGAGGTGTACAAGAAAAATCCGGCACTCGGCGATCCAGCGATTGTGAGCCAAGAACTAGCAGAAAGGAGCCGCATTCTCGACTATTTAAACACGGAAAAATATAAGTTTGAGGTAAAATCCGAAAAATGTGTGTGCCTTGCAGGAAAATGGACTTTTTTTGTTGCTGGGTTAGACGTGGCTGGCTGCCTTGGAAAACAAAGACGCACCACCACCGCCAAGGAAAATATCAACTGACCCACCTGTGGGCGGTGGAGCAAGCCCGGCTCCAGCTCGAAGTTCTCAGCATTCTCAGCCTCAGCCTCAGCCCACAACCACAACTGAAACGGGTACCTTCTCGAAAAAAAATAATGCTATTTCATATATTATCTAAAATTGTTTTTCAATTAGTTGAGTCTGAGAACGAATTCAAATCAGATAACGATGATGACAATGAATTTGTCGAGGTCGAGGAAAATATCCCTATTGGGCGCTGCCGTGCTCTATATGACTTCCCAGGTTGGAAGGGAAGGGAATGGGGGGGGGGGGGGGGGGACTCTGATTTTCATGAATTATTGCTTCTGTAGGAACCAATCCTGGCGAGCTTGAAATGAAGGCATCTGAAGTTCTTGATTTGCTGGTAAACAATGAAGATGGATGGATACGCGTTCGTCGTGGCGACAGTGAAGGCTACGTTCCCTTGTCCTACGTGGAGATGCTTTGTTGAAGGAAATGTAGTCTCTCTAAACTGTTGCATTGTTCCTCCTTTCTTTTTTGACAAATGTTCTCATGCGCATCCTTCTTAGGCACGCTTATGCAATCGCTGTTCTTGGGCTTTCACAATCGTTTTAAATCATTTCCTATTCTGAAATTTTTTCTCTGGGTCTGCACAACAATCCGCGACTTTTTCGTCTCAATGATCTCTCACAGGATCTCTCAATGATACTGTATGTATTCTGTTCGCGTTGCATACTCGGAAGTAGATAAGGGCGTGGGTACGTCCCTTTGGAAATCTAATTACAGCAGCACGCTTTACTCTCTTTCTTACTAAAAAGAGAAAGCGGCCGATAGGAGCTCTCGAACGCTGCCAATTGCGCATACGTGCGACGGCCCGGTAAGGAGATATAGGCGTTTTTCAGAGTATGAAATCAACGCGAACAGAGAGTGTGCGCTTGCTCTACTAAAACTCCCGGATTTTGTTTTTACCTAACTTTTTCTGCCGCCCTGGATCATTCCGAGACTGCCATTTATTCAGGCATTTCTAACTGTTTTGCAGAGATATATACTGACTTAATTCTAGGATCCGTAGACGGCTCAGAAAAGCCGCACGGCAGAGGAACGTTGACGTGGAAAAGCGGCGATCGGTTCGAAGGACGATTCAAACACGGTAAGCACGATTTAAACGAGAAAATCATCTCGAATCGCTTTCTTAGGGGAAAAGGAAGGAAAAGGGTGCTTTTACTTCTCGGATGGAAGGCAAATAGATCGCGATGTGACATCTAAACAATGTGACGTCATCTTTTTAGTTCTCTTGGTGGAACATTTTCTGCCGACGAACTCTTTGGCAAAGGAATATATGTCTTTGATGACGGAAGTTGGCAAGGTGATTTTCTCAACTTCTCTATACATGTAATTACCTAATTTGATTTCGTAGAGGGTCAATACGTACACGGAGAATTAAATGGACTAGTCAAAGAGTTTGGTATAAATTAAGTTCTGCTGCATAAATAAGTTGAAACCAGATTCTTTTTTTGCGCAGACAATTTGGGGAATCTGACCTTCACTGGCAACTACGTTGAGAATTGTCGCCATGGTTTGTGTACATTTTATGACCCTGTACGTGGACTGGAAAAAAGAGAGAAATATTGGCGTTTAAATTGAATTTTTTAAGTATGGAGGCACGCTGAATGGCGTGGTTGACGAGGAAGGCAGTCTCACTGGAGACTCCATCACGTATTGGTACCCCGGTTGCGAATTAGGTATTCGCGGAAAGTTTCTGGTATGTCGACTGTGAATGATGTATTGGCTGGGAAATACACGTACGTTTAGGAGGGAATTCTTGACAGGGGTTTTCTTGTCGAAATGAAGGACAAGCAGGAGGAGGAGGAGAAGAAAGGCGACGTGTTTGAGCGAGACGTTTCCACAAAGGATTGCATATCAGCTAATCCTCTGCTGCCAGACCCTTATGAGACAAAGATGTTGGCTAAAGAAAAATCGTACCTTGCATTCTGTGCTAGTAGTTAAAATGATTTTAGGGTTTACGTTAAAGTTTCTCCTATTGCTGGAGACGGCCTTTTTGCTAGACGAGATTTGCCTGAGGATGTATGTACATATGTATCTTCTATTTAGAAAAGTGCCTTAACTGATATATTAGAGAGTTGTCTCGTTTTATAACGGAATAAGGCTAACCCACCAAGAGGTATTTACGTTATAGATGTTGAAAAATCTTGCTAAACAGTTGTTGAGGTTGACTCGCGTGACTGGAGCCAGAACGATTACACTATATCACTTGATTCTGAAGTAGGATGCTGCGCAATCAACTTATCAATTGCCACTGACAATTTCTTTTGTTTTTAGACTGTCATTGATATTCCGCCGTCGTGTTCAGACGTCGCCGCTTATTGTGCATCTCTTGGTCACAAAGCAAATCATTCCTTTGAAGCGAATTGCAAATATGACTTGTAATAACGTCATTTTTGAATTTTGTGCTCACTTTTACACATATTATCCTTTCTCCTTTCCCCAGGTTTGATCACCCTCGGTTTGGCTTGATAAAGTCTATTAGAACATTGAAAAGGATCCGTCGGGACGAAGAATTGACTGTGGAGTATGGATATGATCATCACGGTCTTGGTAAAAACAATGCAGACGCTCCACATTGGTACAAGTCTCAATTAAAATGAGTTGATACTTGGATGAATTTTAATTAAAAATATCAGTAGTATTGCGACTACCTCTAGTCCTCCTACGTCCGTCTATGATTTTGTAGAGGAAATAAATTGCTTTTTGTGACGGAGTTCAGATCCCGCCAACTCCGCGCGCGTATTTTCTGCATGTGAGCTCCCTCCCCGTATGTTGTGATACTGCACAACCCCGGATTGGAAATGCCTAAAGTCGTTTCACGAAGCGTTATTTGCGACGATGCAGGAGGAAAGGACGACTCTGACGCACCTTTATACGTGTATTATTGTCTCTGTGGTCACATGGCTCTCATTCTCGGTGACTGTAGCTGTACACTCGGAATAAACGTTCTACGCATTCGCGTTTTAGATACCACGTTGCAGAAGCTTCCTAGACGAAAGCTGGACAAAGCGCGAGTTATCGACAAAGCGAAGCGGTCGTGCAAGGTAACGGCTGAGCACGATACAACAGTTTACCTAAAAAGGTGAGAAAGGAAATATGCGCGTAAGATTGCTCTATTATAATGAACGTAGGGAAAAGGGTGTAGAACGTCAAGTGAGGCAAAAGTGCGAAAAGTTGGTCAAACTTTTAATTAAATTAATCAATTAGTTAATAAAATTAATTAATTATTCATTTATTTAAGTTGTGGCCTCAGGCTTTTCTATAAGTCTTCTACAGAGAGTGAAGTAATATTTGTTGTCGACGGTAAAAGAGAGAATGAGAAGTTTCAGAGTTTATTGACTGAGCGCGTTTTTAGGGGCACTTTCTTTGCACAATGCAGGAACCAGTGGGAAGTCCGCTGGAGCGAAGCCAGCCTATAAGCCCGAGAAGACGAAGAAGGTGTAATCATTTTAGTGTAAAAGTTTTGGATTATTGATTTTGTAAATTATAAGGTGACCTTGACGAAAATGTCAAAAGATTTTGGGAAGTTTGGCGAAGTGACCGTATCCACTATTGATGAAGAGGAAGAAGAAATTGAAGCTGTACGAAAAAAAGATCTTGATCAATAACTCCATAATTTAAAAACTACTACGGTTTAGAGAGAAATTGCATCATCATTTGCAACGAATGCTCAAGTCATTAACGAGCTACTAAATCGGGGTACAAGAAAACGACAAGAAACCGCAGTAAGAATCCAAGATCACGTGAGAATGTAGGTACATGTACACTGTTACGTAGGGAACGATGTCAGTCAAGAAGCGGCACAAAGGAACACTCATTGACAAGTCTTCGTAATTTTGAACTATCTATGGAAGCATTGTGGATGAATTGTTGATGCTTTTCTTGACTAATCACTCAGATTTATCGAAGAGGCGTGCGGTAACGGCCGTAGTCACGTGGTCTAGCCCGCCGAAAACTGCCCGAAATTCTTTCGTTCCTTCGTCCAAGGGTGCGATTCGAGGCTCGAAATCTCACCTGGAGCGTTCGAACTTTTTGTTGTGACGAAGGGGTCCCCTTTTCGTTCAAATTCGCTACCGTTTTCCTCCGATGAGTGATCGATCTCGTCGTAAGTTGTTTGTGCGAGATCGTTCCGTGCATTTTGGAACGTCTCCTAGGTTCTCTACAACTTCGGCGACGCGAAAAAAGGAGGGCGGGGTCGGAGAAAACCCAACCGTCTACTAGTCGACTCGTTTATCTTGATCACGATTACTTGCCGACGTTCAAAAAACCAATGTTGAAGCTGAGATCGAAAGGCGGAAGCGTCGACGATCCCATTTTAGTCGATGTGAGCCCCGTTTTCGATAAAAAAAATCGACGAGAACCTCCTTTTCTCTTTAGAACGACGACGAAAGCAACAAGGAGGAGGAGGAGGAGGAGGACGATGATGACGAAGATGACGACGAAACGGGAGGCACGCTTACGCCACCCGAAGAGGAAGAAGTCGCGGGAAAGGCGAAGGAGCGAGTGAAGAAGAGAAGGCACGGAGACGTCGTGGAAGGTCGAACGGGATCCGGATCACCTTCCAAAGTAAAGAAAATAGATGCATAGATAGGGAGGAGAGATACTGTACTTAGTGAAAACGAGGAGGTTTCACCGTAGCATTAGACCCTGTTTCGAATACGATTTTTGGGCGTAGAAATCATTGAAGGACGGATTTGATATGTTTGCCTATGAAAGTCCATTGCGCCTTTTTGAAGAATATGATGAAAAAGTCGACGAAAGTGCGGACTCTAACAAAAGTGAGTCGTCTATGATCACATCTTCATTCAATGAAATAGTCATATTTTGCACGATAGGCTTGCTAGATCAAATTCTTCAGTTCGCTAGGGAGCATCGTCTGGAGGCACTGGTCAATGCAGTAAAGACAGTCCAGAAAAGAAAGTCGTGCGTTTTCTTATTATATTCAAATGGCATTCGTTACTACTTTGCTCTAAACGTCTAGTCATTCTGAATCGAGTAAACCATCGTGGATCAGTGTTCTTAAGGCTGTTGAAAACAATAGTAGCAATAGCAATCTTTCCAAAATCATTGGCTTTCTTGGTATGGCTCTCGATAGTTCTCTAACGATATTGTGACATTGCTCTCTGTGCTCTAGACTTGGGAGTAGATTTGAATTGCACGTTTGGCTCATACAATCGGACATTGATACACGCGGCAGCCAAAGAGGGAAGCGTTGAACTGTTGGCTGCTTTCAAAGTGGCTAAAGGGAACTTGGATATTTTGGATCGAACGAAGAAAAAGTCACCTGTTGTATGTGTAGAAATAGATACATAGATACATAGATACATAGATCCTCTTTTTTTTCTTCTTTGGACTAGTTTTATGCAGTTGAGGCAAATCAGCTTCCAGCTGTAGAATTTTTATATCAGCAGAGTGCAGATTTTTCTCTTCAGGTAAAGACGAAAAGCAGCTCATGCTCATTATTTTTGTGCTATGAGGAGAGGGGACCGTTGATTGGAGCACTGTTACTAATTTTGATTTTTGATAGGATTACGAGGGAAAATCTGTATTGCATTGTGCTGCAGAGTCGGCTGACGTCAGCATGATCAAGTTTTTGGTGAAAAACTGTTCCACACTTATTGACAAAAAGGTTATAGTTCGTGAAAAAAAAACCATCGCGGGATTGCTGCGTTCTAGGACCATGACGGTTGGACGGCTCTCGCTTGGGCAACGGATCGAGACAAAGACGCTAAAGAAGCAGTCGATCTTCTTCTTTCAAATGGAGCTGATGCCACTATCAAAGACTTTGTAAATTAATTCGCTGAATGGATTGTTTGATGGAACTATCTTTTTTTTATTGTAGCAAGGAAACACGTCTCTTCACTGGGCCGTTTTTGCGTGCGAAAAGGATGCGGTTGAGTTGCTTCTAAATCTAAAGTCTTGCAATGTCAATGGTCAGAACAAGAAAGGCGACACTGCGCTGTAGGAAGGGGGGAAAGCGGGCACGCGCGGGCCTGAGGTGACCGTTGCTTTTCTAGGCATATAGCAGCACGACTGGGACATGGACCATTGGTCAGGTTAGGTTACTTTGGGATTTAAGAAAAAAGATGACCACGCGACAATCGTGTTGTTTTTCTTACGAAGACTTCTGCTATATCGCCAGGCAGATTGCACAATTGCGAACAATGCCGACGAAACTCCTCTCGAGGTGAAATTATATCGTTTTTTTGTGAGCACTCGCAAAAGCGAGTTGGCGTTCTAGATTGCGAAGACGATGCGTAGGACTCACGCTGTGAAGGAAATGACCGACTATATGAATAACTTTTTAAGAATGTCAGAGGAATAAGAATTGCTCATTGTGCGTTTACGCGACGTTTGCTCTAGGGATATTTCCAAGGGGCAGGAGCCTTTTCCTATTCCCTGTGTTAACGAGGTGAGACGACGCAGTAGTAGTCAAACAGATAATAAAACCCTTGTTCTGATAAGGTTGATGACACGCCTCCTCCGTCAGATTTTGTGTACATTAAGTCGTGCGTCGAAGCGAAAGGACTGCACATTGATCGAAGCATGGAATCCATGGAGGTATCAGAAAGATCGTTTTTTTTTCTAGCTACATTTCGCACCTTGCCCTAGGGATGTAATTGCGGACAGTTGTGCATCGAACGCGGATGCAATTGCGCTCGCAGCAGCGAGAGACGACGGCTCTGGTTTGACTCCGTATGTCTCATACGCGTCCTTTTGCATTTAACCTAGATAGACGAATCTTTGCGTAGGACGGAAAGATCAATGGAGATATCAAAAAGTTTAAAAATCCTCTCGTTTTTGAATGCAATCCGAAGTGCAGCTGCTCGTCGCAGTGCCCAAACCGAGTCGTGCAGAAAGGATTGAAGTAGGCACTCGTCCGCTATTTTAATTAAATTGATAGGAGAATTAATTGTGAATACTGGCAGGTACAGAATCGAGCTTTTCAGAACGCTTTCAAAAGGTTTCAAAGTCGTCTAAAGCTTCGCGGACTTCAAAAAGTGAATCGCGCGTTGTTCGTTTAGGGTGGGGCGTTAGAGCGAAGGAAAATATTCCAATGGGCTCAATGATATGCGAGTACGTTCCATAAAGTGCACTCCTCAAGCGAAATGTTGTCACATACTACCACCTGTGCTTTAGATATGCCGGCCAATTGATTACGGACGAAGCAGCGAACCGTATGAAGGATGATACGTATCTGTTTGACCTCGATATCGATGTGAGTGTGAGAGACTGTATTGTGGCTACTATAGGTGCCATTGGTGTTGCTAGGGTCAAATGGACGGCTGTATGTGCATCAATGCTTGTGAGTACGGCAATGTCAGTCGCTTTATTAATCATTCCTGTGAGCCAAATGTCTTTCCTGTTCGTGTCTTCACTGAGCACCATGTACGTCAAAAGTTTTATTCTTATTTATTTTTTTGATACTGTTATTTTTACGTGAAGGATAAGAAATTTCCGAAAATGGTTTTCTTTGCGGAACAAGACATATCAGTTGATGAAGAAATTTGGTAAAACGTGTCTCTCTCCCCTTTTCACTCGGATGACTCTCCTTTCTTTTTTTCTCTGCAGTTTCGACTACGGAGACCGATTTTGGAATATTAAACACAAAGAGTTTCCGTGTTCCTGCGGCACAGAATCGTGCAGATTTGGAGACAAAAAACGATGACTGCTGCTAGTGTTTTTCTCCCTCTTTTTTTCCCGCTTTTGGTGCTTCGGTGTCACGTTCTGGAAGGTCTTATTATATACAGGAGAAAGTTTAGGATAAGAAAAAAAATTGATGGTGACGTACTGTACGTCATGTGACTCGTCGTTACGGCTACGGGAGTTTCGTGCGTTTGAACGTATCCAAGCAGCTGTTTCATTCTAAATCGACCAGAACTGCTCTGTTAGGTCTCAGAAAACGCAATCAGAGAGCTATCGGAAGGGCAATCGGCAATTGTTCACGGTTTTCGCACATGATGCTCAAACATTCAACGCCTCGTCTCCGCGAAACGTGCAGCGAGTAAACCAAACGCTCGTCGTAACGGCGTCTCTAGAGAAAAACGACGAAACGGCTCTGGTGACCGAGTCGTGCAGCTACGAAACGCTCAAGCGCCATCTTCTCAACATCCCGGCTTCGACCAGAATGACAACCAAGCCCCAAAGCGACCACGATATCCGTATCGTAGCAACGAACCGAGTCACCGAAAGCCTGTCGGGCTGGACGAATGCTCCAACGGCTCAGCTAACGGATAATCGACGATCGCGGTCGGAGGCGGGAGCGCGACGACTTACGCCACGCGATTCGCTCGTAAGCGCCGCAGCCGCTGCGCTCCCGCCGTGGCGCGGCGGCAGAGAGAAACCATTCGAATTCAGTCACTACGCCGACACGCGACTCTACATGGAGCAATATCGCGCTGATCACGGCGTCGGTCGACAACGCAGCGCCGCCGCCGTCGCCGCCGCGCGTCTTTCCGCGCACCGCAACGTCACCAATTTGCAATTGCAATTTTCCTGTCGTTGTTCTTCGGGAATCGGAGGAGGCGTTTGCAGCGTCCACGCCAGCGAATCGAAAGCGCACGTCGGACCCTTCACCAACGACTCGCCGCCTTCGTGCGGCGGCGCATTGAAGCCTCATTTGAAACCGAAGTCGTCGACAACCGGTGTAGTTCCGTGTTCGTCGGTGAATCCCACCGCGAAGGCGAAGATGGAACGCGAGGCGTTGATGTCGAGTCGAAGAGCGGGAGTTTCGAATGAGAATGGCAAGGAGGAGGAGTGCGACGACGTTTCGTACATGTGCATCAGCGGTATGGGAACTGCCAAGCGAAAGGGTCTCTCGTCGACGGGAATGTGTCATTTCAAGAGACGCGTTGCTCGAGCGAAATCGCTTCGCTATCATAATAGTGCAAGTGGAGACGATGCTGGGGCCGAGTCCGTTGTTGGCAAGAGGTAATACATCTATAAAGTAATGATACAAAATTAATTAATGAATTAGTGATAATTCTCAAGTGAGCTCTGCTGCGCCAAAGCAATTTCCTCAAGAGGTCTGAACAGAGCGTTTTTGTCTCGGTACCTGAGTACCGAGACATAGTTTTCGGGATGTAAAAAATTACTAACGGGCGTACCGGAAAAGTGGTGGGTAGTAGGCTCTCGCGACTGGGTCCCTCAGGTGTCCGATACATTGTAGTTGTGCACCTGGGTATTTGTTAAGGTCCTTCTCTTTTCGTTTCGGAGAAATTTGGGTCTATTCGTGAAACAGGATGTGACGTCACAGAAGTTTGGAATGCTGCGGTCAGAACGGATGGTGTCATGTTTTTCGGTACACCCGTTGTGACAATGCGCTTACCTTTCGGTTTTTTCAAGGTCGTGCCGATGTGCACTTACCGTTTGCGGCGTTCAGTTTGTTGTTCCGGAGCTTGGGCAAAGTGGTGAAAACTGACATAAGAAATATGTAAGGGATATGTGCCCGTGTCTGTCGGGCTTGGTTAGGTACTGATCGCTCTTCATCATTTAATTCTATACGGGCGGGCCTGGGAGATGGCGTTGTGTCCGTCGCTGCAGCAGTTGAAGCGACGCTAAGGAGCTCAGCATTGTGACTCGCTGAAATGAGCGATGTGAATGAGGTGCGTGCGGTATTTTGTCTAGACGTGGTAGGGAGGCGTGACGGTATCAATTTTGAGATCGACCACCACCATTTCTCGTGGGAGCGTGGTGAGTCGCCTAAGCACTCACCATGGTACCAGTCAAAATAAGCGAAGCGCCTCTCTACCGTAGTCAAAATACCACGCGCCTCATTTGCCGCTCATTCAGAGTAAGCTAGTCACGCATGCTGTACTGCTTATCATAGCCTCTGCTGCTGCAGAAATGAACGCGCCGGCATCGCCCATGATAGAATTTTTGAGCAACCTGAAGTACCTAACCAACCAAGCCCTCGACAGACACAAAAATCTCTGCCATATACATTCTCTCAGTTGCCGCCACTTCGCCCATGCCCTAGAAAGAACCCAATGCTGCAAACGATAAGCGCATAAGAACTGAAAGGTATAGTTCCAAACGTCTGTGACATTTTTGAAAAGAGCGACACCGGCCCTAACTATTACATTACAGGAGAAAACAGTTGGCCAGTCCCTTGTAATTTTTCTGTAATTTATTACAGGAGAGAACAGTTGGCCAGTTCCTTGTAATTTCACTGTAATTTATTACACTAGAAAACAGTTGGCCAGTCCCTTGTAATTTTCCTGTAATTTATTACAGGAAAGAACAGTTGGCCAGTCCCTTGTAATTTTATTACAGGAGAAAACAGTTGGCCAGTCCCTTGTAATTTTCCTGTAATTTATTACAGGAAAGAACAGTTGGCCAGTCCCTTGTAATTTTCTTACAGGAAAGAACAGTTGGCCAGTCCCTTGTAATTTCACTGTAATTTATTACAGGAGAGAACAGTTGGCCAGTTCCTTGTAATTTCACTGTAATTTATTACACTAGAAAACAGTTGGCCAGTCCCTTGTAATTTTCCTGTAATTTATTAAAAGAAAGAACAGTTGGCCAGTCCCTTGTAATTTTATTACAGGAGAAAACAGTTGGCCAGTCCCTTGTAATTTTCCTGTAATTTATTACAGGAAAGAACAGTTGGCCAGTCCCTTGTAATTTTATTACAGGAGAAAACAGTTGGCCAGTCCCTTGTAATTTTCCTGTAATTTATTACAGGAAAGAACAGTTGGCCAGTCCCTTGTAATTTTCTTACAAGAAAGAACAGTTGGCCAGTCCCTTGTAATTTCACTGTAATTTATTACAGGAGAGAAGAGTTGGCCAGTCTCTTGTAATTTTTCTGTAATTTATTACAGGAAAGAACAGTTGGCCAGTCCCTTGTAATTTTTCTGTAATTTATTACACGAGAGAACAGTTGGCCATTCCCTTGTAGTTTCACTGTAATTTATTACAGGAGAGAACAGTGTGCCAGTCCCTTGTAATTTTCCTGTAATTTATTACAGGAGAGAACAGTTGGCCAGTCCCTTGTAATTTCACTGTAATTTATTACAGGAATGAACAGTTGGCCAGTCCCTTGTAATTTCAATGTAATTTATTACACTAGAGAACAGTTGGCCAGTCCCTTGTAATTTTCCTGTAATTTATTACAGGAGAGAACAGTTGGCCAGTCCCTTGTAATTTTTCTGTAATTTATTATAGGAAAGAACAGTTGGCCAGTTTCTTGTAATTTCATTGTAATTTATTACACTAGAGAACAATTGGCCAGTCCCTTGTAATTTTCCTGTAATTTATTACAGAAGAGAACAGTTGGCCAGTTCCTTGTAGTTTCACTGTAATTTATTACAGGAGAGAACAGTGTGCCAGTCCCTTGTAATTTTCCTGTAATTTATTACAGGAGAGAACAGTTGTCCAGTCCTTTGTAATTTTTCTGTAATTTATTACAGGAAAGAACAGTTGGCCAGTCCCTTGTAATTTCATGTAATTTATTACACTAGAGAACAGTTGGCCAGTCCCTTGTAATTTCACTTTAATTTATTACAGGAAAGAACAGTTGGCCAGTCTCTTGTAATTTCACTGTAATTTATTACAGGAAAGAACAGTTGACCAGTCCCTTGTAATTTCAATGTAATTTATTACACTAGAGAACAGTTGGCCAGTCCCTTGTGATTTTCCTGTAATTTATTACAGGAGAGAACAGTTGGCCAGTCCCTTGTAATTTTCCTGTAATTTATTATAGGAAAGAACAGTTGGCCAGTCCCTTGTAATTTCATTGTAATTTATTACACTAGAGAACAGTTGGCCAGTCCCTTGTAATTTTCTTGTAATTTATTACAGGAAAGAACACTTGGCCAGTCCCTTGTAATTTCAATGTAATTTATTACACTAGAGAACAGTTGGCCAGTCCCTTGTAATTTTCCTGTAATTTATTATAGGAAAGAACAGTTGGCCAGTCCCTTGTAATTTCTTTGTAATTTATTACGCTAGAGAACAGTTGGCCAGTCCCTTGTAATTTTCCTATAATTTATTATAGGAAAGAACAGTTGGCCAATCCCTTGTAATTTCATTGTAATTTATTACACTAGAGAACAGTTGGCCAGTCCCTTGTAACTTTCCTGTAATTTATTACAGAAGAGAACAGTTGGCCATTCTCTTGTAGTTTCACTGTAATTTATTACAGGAAAGAACAGTTGGCCAGTCCCTTGTAATTTTATTACAGGAGAAAACAGTTGGCCAGTTCCTTGTAATTTTCCTGTAATTTATTACAGGAAAGAACAGTTGGCCAGTCCCTTGTAATTTTCTTACAGGAAAGAACAGTTGGCCAGTCCCTTGTAATTTCACTGTAATTTATTACAGGAGAGAAGAGTTGGCCAGTCTCTTGTAATTTTTCTGTAATTTATTACAGGAAAGAACAGTTGGCCAGTCCCTTGTAATTTTCCTGTAATTTATTATAGGAAAGAACAGTTGGCCAATCTCTTTTATTTTTATTGTAATTTATTACACTAGAGAACAGTTGGCCTGTCCCTTGTAAATTTCACTGTAATTTATTACAGGAAAGAACAGTTGGCCAGTCCCTTGTAATTTTCCTGTAATTTATTACAGGAAAGAACAGTTGGCCAGCCCTTTGTAATTTCATGTAATTTATTACACTAGACAACAGTTGGCCAGTCCCTTGTAATTTTCTTGTAATTTATTACAGAAAAGAACACTTGGCCAGTCCCTTGTAATTTCACTGTAATTTATTACTGGAGAGAGCATTTGGCCATTCCCTTGTAATTTCACTGTAATTTATTACAGGAGAGAACAGTTGGCCAGTCCTTTGTAATTTTTCTGTATTTTATTACAGGAGAGAACAGTTGGCCTTGTAATTTCACTGTAATTTATTACAGGAAAAAACAGTTGGCCAGTCCCTTGTAATTTCACTTTAATTTATTACAGGAAAGAACATTTGGCCAGTCCCTTGTAATTTCACTGTAATTTATTACAGGAAAGAACAGTTGGCCAGTCCCTTGTAATTTTCCTGTAATTTATTACAGGAAAGAACAGTTGGCCAGCCCTTTGTAATTTCATGTAATTTATTACACTAGAGAACAGTTGGCCTGTCCCTTGTAAATTTTCTGTAATTTATTACAGGAGAGAAGAGTTGGCCAGTCCCTTGTAATTTTCCTGTAATTTATTACACGAGAGAACAGTTGGCCATTCCCTTGTAGTTTCACTGTAATTTATTACACTAGAGAACAGTGTGCCAGTCCCTTGTAATTTTCCTGTAATTTATTACAGGAAAGAACAGTTGGCCAGTCCCTTGTAATTTCAATGTAATTTATTACACTAGAGAACAGTTGTCCAGTCCCTTGTAATTTTCCTGTAATTTATTACAGGAAAGAACAGTTGGCCAGTCCCTTGTAATTTCATGTAATTTATTACACTAGAGAACAGTTGGCCAGTCCCTTGTAATTTTTCTGTAATTTATTACAGGAAAGAACAGTTGGCCAGTCCCTTGTAGTTTCACTGTAATTTATTACAGGAAAGAACAGTTGGCCAGTCCCTTGTAATTTCACTGTAATTTATTACAGGAGAGAACAGTTGGCCAGTCCTTTGTAATTTTTCTGTATTTTATTACAGGAGAGAACAGTTGGCCTTGTAATTTCACTGTAATTTATTACAGTAGAGAACAGTTAGCCAGTCCCTTGTAATTTCTTTGTAATTTATTACAGGAGAGAACAGTTGGCCAGTCCCTTGTAATTTTTCTGTAATTTATTACAGGAAAGAACTGTTGGCCAGTCCCTTGTAATTTGACTGTAATTTATTACACGAGAGAACAGTTGGCCAGTCCCTTGTAATTTTTCTGTAATTTATTATAGGAAAGAACAGTTGGCCAATCCCTTGTAATTTCATTGTAATTTATTACACTTGAGAACGGTTGGCCAGTCCCTTGTAATTTCAATGTAATTTATTACAGAAGAGAACAGTTGGCCATTCCCTTGTAGTTTCACTGTAATTTATTACAGAAGAGAACAGTGTGCCAGTCCCTTGTAATTTTCCTGTAATTTATTACAGGAAAGAACAGTTGGCCAGTCCCTTGTAATTTTCTTACAGGAAAGAACTGTTGGTCAGTCCCTTGTAATTTCACTGTAATTTATTACACTAGAGAACAGTTGGCCTGTCCCTTGTAAATTTCACTGTAATTTATTACAGGAAAGAACAGTTGGCCAGTCCCTTGTAATTTTCCTGTAATTTATTACAGGAAAGAACAGTTGGCCAGCTCTTTGTAATTTCATGTAATTTATTACACTAGACAACAGTTGGCCAGTCCCTTGTAATTTTCTTGTAATTTATTACAGAAAAGAACACTTGGCCAGTCTCTTTTAATTTCACTGTAATTTATTACTGGAGAGAGCATTTGGCCATTCCCTTGTAATTTCACTGTAATTTATTACAGGAGAGAACAGTTGGCCAGTCTTTTGTAATTTTTCTGTATTTTATTACAGGAGAGAACAGTTGGCCTTGTAATTTCACTGTAATTTATTACAGGAAAAAACAGTTGGCCAGTCCCTTGTAATTTCACTTTAATTTATTACAGGAAAGAACATTTGGCCAGTTCCTTGTAATTTCACTGTAATTTATTACAGGAAAGAACAGTTGGCCAGTCCCTTGTAATTTTCCTGTAATTTATTACAGGAAAGAACAGTTGGCCTGCTCTTTGTAATTTCATGTAATTTATTACACTAGAGAACAGTTGGCCTGTCCCTTGTAAATTTTCTGTAATTTATTACAGGGGAGAAGAGTTGGCCAGTCCCTTGTAATTTTCCTGTAATTTATTACAGGAAAGATCAGTTGGCCAGTCCCTTGTAGTTTCACTGTAATTTATTACAGGAAAGAACAGTTGGCCAGTCCCTTGTAATTTCACTGTAATTTATTACAGGAGAGAACAGTTGGCCAGTCCTTTGTAATTTTTCTGTATTTTATTACAGGAGAGAACAGTTGGCCTTGTAATTTCACTGTAATTTATTACAGTAGAGAACAGTTGGCCAGTCCCTTGTAATTTTTTTGTAATTTATTACATGAGAGAACAGTTGGCCAGTCCCTTGTAATTTTTCTGTAATTTATTACAGGAAAGAACTGTTGGCCAGTCCCTTGTAATTTGACTGTAAGTTATTACAGGAAAGAACAGTTGGCCAGCCCTTTGTAATTTCATGTAATTTTTTACACTAGACAACAGTTGGCCAGTTCCTTGTAATTTTCTTGTAATTTATTACAGAAAAGAACACTTGGCCAGTCCCTTGTAATTTCACTGTAATTTATTACTGGAGAGAGCATTTGGCCATTCCCTTGTAATTTCACTGTAATTTATTACAGGAGAGAACAGTTGGCCAGTCCTTTGTAATTTTTCTGTATTTTATTACAGGAGAGAACAGTTGGCCTTGTAATTTCACTGTAATTTATTACAGGAGAGAACAGTTGGCCAGTCCCTTGTAATTTCACTTTAATTTATTACAGGAAAGAACATTTGGCCAGTCCCTTGTAATTTCACTGTAATTTATTACAGGAAAGAACAGTTGGCCAGTCCCTTGTAATTTTCCTGTAATTTATTACAGGAAAGAACAGTTGGCCAGCCCTTTGTAATTTTGTGTAATTTATTACAGGAAAGAACAGTTGGCCAGTCCCTTGTAATTTCACTGTAATTTATTACAGGAGAGAACAGTTGGCCAGTCCCTTGTAATTTCATTGTAATTTATTACACTAGAGAACAGTTGGCCAGTCCCTTGTAATTTCATGTAATTTATTACACTAGAGAACAGTTGGCCAGTCCCTTGTAATTTTCCTGTAATTTATTACAGAAGAGAACAGTTGGCCATTCCCTTGTAGTTTCACTGTAATTTATTACAGAAGAGAACAGTGTGCCAGTCCCTTGTAATTTTCCTGTAATTTATTACAGGAAAGAACAGTTGGCCAGTCCCTTGTAATTTTCTTACAGGAAAGAACAGTTGGCCAGTCCCTTGTAATTTCACTGTAATTTATTACACTTGAGAACAGTTGGCCAGTCCCTTGTAATTTTCCTGTAATTTATTACAGGAGAGAACAGTTGGCCAGTCCCTTGTAATTTTTCTGTAATTTATTACAGGAAAGAACTGTTGGCCAGTCCCTTGTAATTTTTCTGTAATTTATTACAGGAAAGAACAGTTGGCCAGTCCCTTGTAATTTTCCTGTAATTTATTATAGGAAAGAACAGTTGGCCAATCCCTTGTAATTTCATTGTAATTTATTACACTAGAGAACAGTTGGCCAGTCCCTTGTAATTTTCCTGTAATTTATTACAGAAGAGAACAGTTGGCCATTCCCTTGTAGTTTCACTGTAATTTATTACAGAAGAGAACAGTTGGCCATTCCCTTGTAGTTTCACTGTAATTTATTACAGAAGAGAACAGTTGGCCAGTCCCTTGTAATTTTCCTGTAATTTATTACAGGAAAGAACAGTTGGCCAGTCCCTTGTAATTTTCTTACAGGAAAGAACAGTTGGCCAGTCCCTTGTAATTTCACTGTAATTTATTACACTAGAGAACAGTTGGCCTGTCCGTTGTAAATTTTTTGTAATTTATTACAGGAGAGAAGAGTTGGCCAGTCCCTTGTAATTTTTCTGTAATTTATTACAGGAAAGAACAGTTGGCCAGTCCCTTGTAGTTTCACTGTAATTTATTACAGGAAAAAACAGTTGGCCAGTCCCTTGTAATTTCACTTTAATTTATTACAGGAAAGAACATTTGGCCAGTCCCTTGTAATTTCACTGTAATTTATTACAGGAAAGAACAGTTGGGCAGTCCCTTGTAATTTTCCTGTAATTTATTACAGGAAAGAACAGTTGGCCAGCCCTTTGTAATTTCATATAATTTATTACACTAGACAACAGTTGGCCAGTCCCTTGTAATTTTCTTGTAATTTATTACAGAAAAGAACACTTGGCCAGTCCCTTGTAATTTCACTGTAATTTATTACAGGAGAGAGCATTTGGCCATTCCCTTGTAATTTCACTGTAATTTATTACAGGAGAGAACAGTTGGCCAGTCCTTTGTAATTTTTCTGTATTTTATTACAGGAGAGAACAGTTGGCCTTGTAATTTCACTGTAATATATTACAGTAGAGAACAGTTGGCCAGTTCCTTGTAATTTCACTGTAATTTATTACAGGAGAGAACAGTGGGCCAGTCCCTTGTAATTTCACTGTAATTTATTACAGGAGAGAACAGTTGGCCAGTCCCTTGTAATTTTTCTGTAATTTATTACAGGAGAGAACATTTGGCCATTCCCTTGTAATTTCACTGTAATTTATTACAGGAGAGAACATTTGGCCAGTCCCCTTGTAATTTTTCTGTAATTTGTTACATTGGAGAACAGTTGGCCAGTCCCTTGTAATTTCACTGTAATTTATTACACTAGAGAACAGTTGGCCAGTCCCTTGTAATTTTCTTGTAATTTATTACAGGAAAGAACAATTGACCAGTCCCTTGTAATTTCAATGTAATTTATTACACTAGAGAACAGTTTGCCAGTCCCTTGTAATTTTTCTGTAATTTATTACAGGAGAGAACAGTTGGCCAGTCCCTTGTAATTTTCCTGTAATTTTTTATAGGAAAGAACAGTTGGCCAGTCCCTTGTAATTTCATTGTAATTTATTACACTAGAGAACAGTTGGCCAGTCCCTCTTAATTTTCTTGTAATTTATTACAGGAAAGAACACTTGGCTAGTCCCTTGTAATTTCAATGTAATTTATTACACTAGAGAACAGTTGGCCAGTCCCTTGTAATTTTCCTGTAATTTATTACAGGAGAGAAGAGTTGGCCAGTCCCTTGTAATTATTGTGTATGATTGAGGAAGAGAAGAATACTTGATCATCGATGATAATATTCATCATCATCACCATCAAGTACCCTTCTCTTTTTTCCTTCACGTTGCACTCTGCTTTATATTTTACTGTTACACCTGCAATTTCATGCAAGACAAACCTAGGCATTTTTCCAAACTAAAACTTGTTTTTAAAGTTATCTCTCTCTCTCTCTCTTATCTAGTTCTCCATCGATCTGAAGTCAAGTCCTCCCCTTGCCAACGAATTCAAGTCTCGTCTAAAATTTGAAGACACTCGCGTTGGGATGTCTTGCATGTCGCCCAGTCCACAAAAACTCGTTTACCGTCTCAGCCGACCACCGCTCGTCAACAAAACGACGACAACTGCGACTTCCATAGAAGAAATCGCTCGCCACGCAGCGCTCGTCACGCCTCTCGTGCCTCTGTCCAAGTCCCTTTACAAAAACACGAACCACTTGAAGCACTCTCAATCTGCGTCGTCTTTGGGAGTCGGCGCCGATAAAACGCGCAAACTCGGCGTAGTCGATTGCAGAAAAACGCCGGACGTCGTCGAGGGAATTCGCAAAGAATTGAGTCTGATTCGAAGGACGTCTGTTCCTCTCCGCTTGCCGTCACGAGGCGGAGGATGGCGAGGCAGTCGATCGTCGACTCCGTGTCAACGTTCAGCAATGAGAACGCCAGCTGTCATTGATCCGAGTAATTTGAGCGTCATATTAGACGTGCAGGGTACAAAGGCTTGAGAAAAAAGAGAAAAAGGCTTTATTTAACCGTTTTATTCAGAAAGAATCAAACACTCTAGCTGTAGTGATTATCTAATGATTTTTTACATGTAAAATGCAAAACACTACGAGGGAGGGACTAGCAGAACAAAGAGGGAGGTCTGCTCTACCTGTGTAGTCTCGTGAGCGTCCTAGCACGCCCTCGATCACTCCCTCGATCGTACAGCAGTCTCCGATGGAGCTGGAAGAATGCCTGAGCATTCTTTCAAACAGCGAAACGTCTTCAACCATTCCTACCGCGCTTGTGTGTCTCGTAGACGCGCTAACGATCCAAAAAGACGACTTCATCCATCGAATCCTGTCTTGGTCTCAGTCGAACAAAGTCCTCCAGACCCTACTCGACATTCTAAGCTGGAAGGAGACGAGGCAAGTGAAAAAAAGACCACTAAGCTCGATATTCGAAGCAGAGTCTCCCCAGGGTGAGCGGGAACGCCTCCTTTGTGATCGGATCTCTACTCGAGACAGAATTGGGCCAGCATCGACTCCTTCCCCCGCACGGACTAGCAGCAGCGTCAGGAAATCGAATTCTCGAGAATCTCGCATCGCTTCTCACCGCCGCGTCGCCCGGCGAAGAAGAAGTAGTTATGAACGCAGCAGGAACTATAGGCACACTCGTAAGGCGAAACGTCGCAGTTAAATAGTTTAATTAATTAATTAAAAAATTAATTAAATTAATTTTTAGTTGGAGACAGAGGCGGGACGACAGTGGGTGGTGAGCGTGAAGACGACTCTCGATTTCATGTTGGATCAGCTGGGATCTTTGCTAACGTCTCAGCATTCGTGGATTTCCAGCAATTCGGCTTTGATTATAGCGAGGTGTTATATTGTCGCGCCTACTATTCAATGTGCCTACGTTGCAATATCTTTCTTTGAGGTTGAGCTTTTGTGCGGCTGGATGCAAAGTTCTCGTTGGTCACAGCATGTGGCCGTTGCTTGTGAAAAATCTGATCGAGTCGTTGGGCAGTTCTTGTCTCGGTTGGTGCTGAGTCTTTTTTTTGGTCTTGAATGGCTATTCTTTTTTTTTGCTCAGGAAATGGCATGAATGCTGCGTTTGCGTTGGGTCACTTCTGTGAAATCGAGTCCATGAGAAATAGTCTATTTAGTTTGCCTGAATCGCTAAAAATGGTTTGATTTTTTATCGTGTTCGAATTTGAAATATTACGAGTACCGGTTTTGTTTGTTTTTATAGTTGGATAATTTGAGAGGAATGCTCTCGTGTCAAAACGAGGGCGCAAAGCGGAACGCTGCCTATGGACTGAGTTGCGCTCTCGCTTCAAACGAGGGCCAAAAACTGATGCCAAAACTTTCAAATATCAATAAGCTATTCGTTGACATATCTTGCTTACTGACGGGCAATGACGCAGAAGCCGCCTGGTTTTCAGCATTGTAAGAGAAAACGACATTTACATTTGAGTATTAAAAATGAAAAGAAAACTCTTCTTCTTCTTCTTCTGCTCAGGGCACTTTACGCTCTTGCTAATAATCCTACTATGCGTAAAATGCTTAAGAAAAATTCTCAAGCGATGGAGCAATTGAAGGTGAAAGTCTAAATACTGTGGAGGACGTCATAGTCAACTTTTTTTTTGTTTTCCTGTAGATTGCCGCGGAGAATGTCGGCATCGCCGAGGAAGTCAAAGCAGAAGTGGAATTGATTCTTCAACTATTAGAAGATCTGCGTCGTCCACCTCCTCCAACTCTGTCTGGTTCGATTGATGAATAGCTTGTTTCTTTTTTGTCTTTTACGATTTACTAATTCGTTTTAGTGGACGGTTCTTATTGCGTTGAATCTTCGTGGCCTCCTCTCGCATCGCATCTTCCGATAACGTATGAGCTTCGAAAGGGTAAGGAATATAAAAGAAGGAAACTCCAATGAGTGTATACTAGCTTTGAGCTATTTTATAGGGAATGAGACAGTATATAGTGGTTCGGAGTGCCAATATACTGTGTCGTCTTTGTTACCCAATGCAAAATACTCGTTCAAACTGCGCTATTTCAACGGATGCAGTTATAGTCAATTCAGTGAAGAGGCATCAGTCGTGACAGCAGAAAACCGTAATTTTATTCATTCACATCCAAAGTACTAGCAAAATGATTATTACGCATTTTTCAGTTCCCACGGCACCGCAGTGTTTAGTCATTGCCGGTCAAACTCAAACTCAGGTCCGACTTGCCTGGCAGCAGCCGCAAGTAGTAAACGGCACACTCAAAGGCTACACAATATCCCAAGATGGTAAGAAGTGAACAGAAGAGTAAGTGCTCATTTTCATCACAATAATTTAGGCACGCAAGTACACTGCACGAGAGCCAGTCGACAATCCTGCATTATTTCGGGCTTACAACCGAGCAGCCGACACAAATTTGAAGTAAATAATCCTACGGTAAAAGAGGGGTAATAATTGTTTTCTTAATTAAGGTTATGGCTATAACATCAAATGGCTACGGTGACCCTTCTGTTATCTACGGAGGTCCACTGGCGGCAGGTGGTCGTTTGAAGTCACGCTGCACTTTGGGGTTTTGAATTTGTTTCTAGGTGATCACTGCCCTCCGAAACCCCAGTTGACGGTTCTCGGTCGACACGAGATATTCGTCACGTTTCTTCCGCCGCCTCAGCCGTTGGGTCAAATTCGAAAGTATGAATTGAAAGTCGACGGTCGAGTCGTCTACACGGGAACCAACATGCAGTACAAATGCAAGCGACTCACGCCAGACACGGAGTACGTCTTCACGGTACGGGACAGAATTTTCACTTACGTAATTAATTATTTAATTAATTAATTTAATTTAATTGCAAAGGTTTGCGCTCTAACGAGTGAGGGACGGAGTGAAAGTGCACCGGCTAAGAAACGAACTGGACGCGACTGTTAGTGACATGATGGAACATTTAATTGATTAATTAAATTATGTTGGTAGTTTTTCCGGCCAAAGCCAATTTGACGTCAGGATCAGGTCTATCTGGTAACGAAAGACTGTGTGGGGGCTGGCACAAAATTCAAATTTTTCGTGCGTTTATAGGACGGTTTGGAAGGGGCGTTCGATCGTCGATGAGACTTCAGAGCAGTAGCGGCGTCCTTTCGTCTCCGTCGTCGTCAAATGAAGGAACATCAACGCTAATCAGGTCTCGGTCTCGACCTCGCAGCGCCTCGCTTCGTCGATCGTCGTCGCGACGAAGAGGCTCGTCGCGCGTGCGTTCAGCTTCGTTGGATCGACCGGATAAGAGCCCGGGAAGCAGTCAGCGACCCAAAACGCGTGCGTACACTGCGAAGAAGAAGAGTCGAACGTCTTCGTCGGAGCTGAAGCGAAGGGAATTGAAGTCGAGTCAAGTCGCCGACAGAAATCCAACGAGGGACTGGCGTCGTAGGCAACTTCGCCGAGGCGAAGTGGATACCACTGCTAGTGGTGGTAGCGGCGAGGGAGACGACGTGACAATGACTGTGAGCGTGACGTGCTTGCCTCAACAGAGATGCAAATCAAGGTAAGAATATTCTTCACGCCTGATGCTTTTATGATGTCTCGCCTTAGAAATAATTTTAACAGCAGTAGAAGACCAGAGAAAGAACCGTTTGGCGTTTTTACGCCTACTCCCCCTCTCGGCTTAAAATTGCACAAAACGTCTCGACATCAATCCGTTACCGGCTTTCGACCGCGTGCTGCGTCTGAACCGGCGTCGGCTTCCGTGTTGAGAAGTTGCTACTCGATTCTGAGTCATGTGCCACGTGTGCCGCCGCCGGAGTACAGAGCAAGGCCCCTTCCTATTCACGTGCGGCAGCGTCAATCCGCGAAAACGCATTTTCATACCTCCGCAGTCGACGAGCTCAAGCGTCCGTCTTCTTACGTAAGGAGCAGCAGAGTTGTGACAGGGCCCGTTCTCACTGTCAAGGACATTATGTGGGGTATGAAGCAGTGCCGTCTGAATCAACGATCTATGACTGCCGGACTCTGCCACGTTACGAAGCTTTGACCAGAGAGATTGTCAATATCTCTTGGACGGTAAGTTGCTATTAGAGTATTGCTTTATTTACGCTATACGACAGTTTGCGACGAAGGCTGCTACGCTATTTTTAAGTAGTAGCAGACCACAGTAAGTCTAAGTCTAAGTCTATCTCATCAACAGTGGCATTTGTGTCGCTTTTCTTTATTTTCTCTTTATTGCTCTTTTCTCGCTTTCTGGAACTAATTTTTTGAGCGGCTTCCTTTTGACTTAGTAAAGGAAGCGCCTTCGCAAAGTCGTAGAACCTTAGTTTTGCAAAAAAAATAGTCTTTTATCGTGCACATGCCATTATATTAATTAAAAATTCACCTTGCTATTCGCCTGTTGTTTTCTTTCATCTTGTCATTGGACACTTTGACCAGATGGTGAATATACTAAAACAGTGCTAATGCTTAGACGTATGCAGATACAGATAGTGACTACAGGGTGCACTAAAAGTATCTGTGTCTACTGTACAATATACAGTACCGTTCAAAAGTTCTGGAAAAACACTGACCAGCAGGGAAGGCTACCATCACTCTCTGGCCACTGAAATGATCTTTTACTCTACGTTATTGGGCGTTTCAGCTACAGTAAAAATAGGGCAATAATGCTGAGGAGCCCAAAACTTTTGAACTGTACTGCTATGCGATTTTGGTTTTATCGTGGTGGATGCAGGCTCACCTCATCAGTGACCAGCAATACTCCGTGATCTACCAAAGGAACTTCAAGTGTCAGCGTATTCCTCACAGCCTGTGTAAAGTTAGATAATTAATTAATTAATTAATTAATTAATTATTTAGGGTTTAGGTTACTGTAATAATTTTGCCATTTTTGCTTATAGTCATCCCGGAATTTCTGCATCCTGCTGCCATTGCTCCGCGAAGCTAGAAGAAGAAGAAACATCTCTTTCGTCCGGAGACCTGCTCGCCATAATATATCTACCAGAGACTGCGCATCAGCAATTGACCTCGTCTCGACGTGAAGCACGAACGGCTCGAATTTGAAAACGGCGCTGACACGCGTCGCTGTCGGGGCGAGAACGCTTCGAAGCGATTCGATCTGCACGCACAAATCGATCGGTCGTCTGGCTCGTTCGAATTTTTACGAGATCGTAAGCGTTTGCGGCAGAATGAGTTGTATAGCACCATCGGCCGCCTTTTGCCTTTTCCCACGCATCGTCTAAAGTCTAGAGGTGTCGATCTGAGAACGCGGTACAGCTAGAAAGGTAGGGGTTCTTTGCCTGTTCGCTAACGAAAACGGTTGTTCGTCCCGAGCAAGAACTTGTGGTGCAGTAGGCCGGAGATGCATTGAGGAGGTCCACAAGTGGTGCAATCGACTCGTCTATGGCTCCCTTTCTGCTGTGATCGCTACGACCAAGAAGCGTCGCTTTTCTCGTCGAAAAATCGGCCATTCAATGATTGAGAGGTACAGTAGGTTGACACTGCGCATGCGCAGCACAGCCGTTGCCCAAGCTCAAAAACAAAGGTGATTTCTCTATCCCTCCTCATCCAAATAATCCGTCGCCAGTCGAGCCGAACATCGATTCGCTCATCATGGCGTCAGCGACAAGATTCCGCTCGGCTCGTGAAGTGACCGTTTCTTGTTCAACGGCAGATCAACCATAAGAAAATGGCCGAAGACGGAAACGATGTCGAGGCCGAACACGAACTGCTCGACTACGACGAAGAGGAGCACGATCAGCCAACGGAGACCGCCACCGAGGCGAAGAAGGACGTGAAAGGAACGTACGTGAGCATCCACAGCTCTGGCTTCCGCGACTTCCTTCTCAAACCCGAACTATTGCGCGCGATCGTCGACTGCGGCTTTGAACATCCCTCCGAAGGTACAAAGAATGACTCTTAATCGCAAAAAAGTAAGGGGGCCCCCCTCCCCTCTCTGTTCTCTTTCCTACAGTTCAGCACGAATGCATTCCCCAAGCCGTCCTTGGCATGGACGTTCTGTGTCAAGCGAAAAGCGGCATGGGCAAGACGGCCGTCTTCGTTTTGGCGACGCTTCAGCAACTGGAACCGGTCGACGGTCAAGTCAGCGTGCTCGTCATGTGTCACACGCGCGAATTGGCCTATCAAATCAAAAAAGAATACGATCGTTTTTCCAAGTACATGCCCAGTCTGAAGATGGCCGTCTTCTTCGGCGGGATCAACATTCAGAAGGACGAGCAGACGCTTCGCACCAATTGCCCGCACATCGTCGTGGGCACGCCGGGGAGGATGCTCGCTCTCGCTCAGAAAAAGATGCTCAATCTGAAACACATCAAGCATTTTATCTTGGACGAGTGCGACAAGATGCTGGAGGCTCTTGGTAGGAAAATGAACTCTGGAGGAGAGTATATAATAATAATCTTATTTGGTTGGCTATAGACATGAGACGCGATGTGCAAGAGATATTTAGAATGACTCCGCACGAGAAACAGGTAATGATGTTTAGTGCGACGCTGTGCAAGGAAATTCGGCCGGTGTGCAAGAAATTCATGCAAGACGTGAGCGACTCTCTACCGTGTATTCGGTTAGGTGACTATCATGCGTGTGTGTCTCTCTCTCTCTTCCCGCCCCCCAGCCTATGGAAATCTACGTTGATGATGAGACAAAACTGACGCTTCACGGTCTCCAACAACACTACGTCAAGCTGAAGGACAATGAAAAGAATAGAAAACTGTTCGATTTGTTGGACGTGCTAGAATTCAACCAGGTGAGAATAGCCGTCAATGTTCATCTTTATGTGATCTCCTAACACTCTGTATCATTACCAAGGTGGTGATCTTTGTCAAGACAGTTCAGCGTTGTATTGCTCTGGCTTCGTTGCTGGTAGAGCAGAATTTCCCTGCTATTGGTATACACAGAGCCATGAAACAGGAAGAAAGGTACTTTCTCACTCTTTGTTTTTGCTTCAAGTTCGTTCTATTTTTATTTTTATTTTTAAGGCTGTCTCGCTATCAGCAGTTCAAGGATTTTCAGAAGCGCATTCTAGTGGCTACGAATCTCTTTGGTCGGGGCATGGATATTGAAAGAGTGAATATTGTCTTCAACTATGACATGCCCGATGACACGGACACTTATTTACACAGGGTAATGCATTAGGAACCTGCGCATATGGTATCGTGATTTTGTGTGTCTTGCTAGGTTGGCAGGGCTGGCCGTTTTGGTACGAAGGGTCTAGCCATTACGTTTGTGTCTGATGAGGCTGATGCGCGAACCTTGAATGAAGTTCAGAATCGCTTTGAAGTCAATATCACTGAATTGCCGGATGAAATAGACGTGTCTTCTTACCGTGAGTTTCAAGCTGTGATATATGATCCTTTTTTTTATTTGGAATGTTTTTAGTGGAACAAAACAACTGAACAGACGGTTTTTTCGCTTCACCCCCAAGATTAGATACTGTTGGAAACGCAATTGTCTGTATCGTCGGCTTGTTTTGTGCTATTCATAATAATACATCTTACGTGTGTCTTACGTTCTGCAGACGCTCGAGCCCGGTTAGTGTTGGTTTTCCCGCCGCTTTCAAAGCGTCACTCGCGCGCGCACGCGGTGCTCTCGAATCTCTCGACTGAGCTGTAGGCACACATGACCGAGATTGCCGTGAAAAGCGACGAAGTTCTCCGCCTAGTCCTGTCCTTTCTCCACGAGAACGACTACATCGAATCGATGCACTGCCTGGAGAAGGAGAGCGGAACGACGATCGAGCCGTTCGACGCCGATTCGGCATTTCTTCGCGATCTCGTACTCGACGGCGAATGGGCCTCCTTACTCCAATTCATCGAGCCTCTCCAAAGCCTGCCGAACGGCGAACACGCTCTTTGCGCGTTCGAAATCAAAAAGCAGCAACTTCTCGAAACGATTCACGACAAAGAAGCGAAGTACGGCGACGATTTCGACGCGAACGCGGCGCTCGAATTGCTCGCCGACTTGGAACGGCTCGGCGGCGCGGAAAAAGTCGCCGATTTGCGTCGTCTCTTCGCCCTTTCGTCGCTCTCGCGTCATCCCAAGTACAAACGCTGGCGCGTCGCCGCCGCTCGCCTACGCTTGTTCGACGTCCTCGCGCGTTCCTTGTTGCGACGGCAACGACGACGTAAAGAGGGGGCGGGGCGACGACGACTCGTGTCGCTGCTCGTCAGAGGGCGTCTCTACGAAAAGTGCACGAAACGTCTAGAGAAGGGAAAAGGAGAGGAAGAACTTGATATCGGCGAAATACGGTTATTTGACGACGACGACGGCGACGACGACGACGACGACGACGACGACCGCCTGGTTGACGTACATTTGCCTCGCTGGATTTCCCATCTGAAGAACGTGCATGGATACAAAGCCGAACCGCGTCAGATCAAAGAATCAACTAATAGGAGGGAGGCTGAGGAAATGACTAGACTACCTACAGGAAGGAGAAACGTTATGTCGCTCAGTTGCACTGTAGACGGTGGTTGGATGAACGGGAACGATGCAGATCGAGAAGAACTAATGCTGTCTCTGCCGCGGCCGACAACGCCGAGGCAACTTCGATCCTTGTTCCATCGAAGACCGAGTCGAACGATGCCGAGTTTTCCTGCGTCGGTGACGGAACGCAATGAGCCTGAGCCTTTAAGGCCGTGCATCGAATCTAGCAGGTGTAGCGGAATCTCGTCTTCAACGGACGTTACCGTGACGACTACGACGACTACGACGACGACGACGACGCCAAGGTATCAGAGAATGTTTAGCATCGCCGACGTTCAAGCCATTCGCGCCGTGGCCTTTTCCAACTGCGGCTCGCTCTTTGGCCTCGGCTCGAATTCAAGCACGTTGCGAGTGTGCGCGTCGCATCATTTCGATTCGGCAACCAGTCCTTCAGCGACGTAAGATTCTGTGTAAACCCGCCCTCAGGGGGGGAGGGGGATTACTGTGTTTTCCTCTAGTTCGCCTACGGTCTTGTTTAAACGCACGCGCTATCATCAAGGATCGATCTACTGCCTTGCGTGGAGTCCTGATGACGACGTCATCGCAACGGGATCCAATGACAAGAGAATCAATTTGATGGAGTTTGATAAAATGCATTGTTCGTCCAAATCTCCGTCGGCCTGTCTGGATTTTCACACGGGGACGGTGAGAGACGTTACGTTCGTCGACTCCTACTTGGTGTCCGCCGGAGCGGGCGACGGCAAAGTGTGCGTCTCCGACTATCGCGCCGTTCAACTCGTCTCCTCGCTTCCTGGCCACGGCGGCGCCGCCGTCTGCGCTCTCTTTCCGTGGACGAGTCGTCGGTCCGTCGTTTCCGCTTCATTGGATAAGACGGTTCGAGTGTGGGACGTTCGCGATTGTCGCGTCGTTCAGTCGTACTCGCTCGATTCGCCGGTGCTGTCCGTTTGTCTCGATTCGTCGGCAAATCTTCTCGCCGCTGGGATGGAAAAGGGCTTCGTGGCAATTTGCGACGTTCGCATGGCCGCGAGCGTTCTGCATCGCATTCAACCGCACTCGCACGACTGCAGAAGCGTTCGCTTTCATCCCAGCAATAGTCGTCTTCTTACGGGGTCATACGACACAACGGTACGCCTCGTCGATTGCTCTCAAGACCGTTGTCCCAGCGCAATTGTCGCGCAGCACCAGGGAAAAGTCATTCAGTGCCAATGGCACACGGACGGGCGAGGCTTTGCAAGCACAAGTGCAGATAAGACAGCGAGTCTCTGGCTTGAAATGACTTAGTATGTATATATACGTATAGATTATATGTATATATACATACATACATACAGAGCGAGGGAGTGGTGTTTACTGCTCATATAGTACTAGTAGTGTCTTGTTTATTGAACGGCGGATATATATAAAATACCGAGCAAGTGAATTGTTACAAAAAATATGCCCGACGCCACCAGACAGCCTACTTGCTGCCTTGTATCTCAATACTGTACTGACTATATTCAATATTCTAGGGTACGTTCATGTTCGTTGTCACTGGGGACGAAGCAAGCTCGGTTGCACGGTCAGCGTTAGTTTATCGACACCTTTCATCAAATTGCAAACGTCATCGAGCGACTTTTTCTTCACTTTCACCCCGTTCACGGTCAATATTCTATCGCCGACACCAAGGACGTTGCAATAGAATTTTTCCGGATAACCGCCGTCGAACTTTGAAACGTAGATGCCATCGGCCTTTGCATCCCATTGGCTGCCGCCTTTTGTGATGTAGAATCCGTACGTTCCGGCGAGCGGCTTGTGAAGTTCGACTTCGTGTATGCTGCCGGCTTTCATTTTTGTCACTCGTCCGATGAGACGAAAATTCGTCGGCGATCCGACGCGCGACGACCTGAACATCTGAAGAGCCGTCTCGCGAGTCACGATGTCGCAACACGGAAAGGGAAAAACCGACGTTTCATAGTGATGCTGTCGAGCCGATTCGCTCTCCCGCCGAATTATGGCCTCCGAACGCCGCCGCGGTTTTACAATCGGCGTCGGAATCGAGACCGTCACATCTTCGTCCAACATCCCGGATGATGACGTCAAAGTGTGACTGTGATCCGTGGCAACTCGAACCGAGACGGCGCTTGGGCTTATGATGAGGCCTTCCGTCGATGCTCCTCCTCCTCCTCCTCCGTCTTTCGGAGGACTCTTTCCAAACGTCGTCATCGTTGACGTTTCCGGATAGGCTCGCATCAGTTGAGATTGTACGTAATACGTGGCATTCTCTAAACCGAAGTCGTCTTCTTTTTTTAGGAGCCCGAGCCCACCCACCACCCCATACGTACCTCCGCCATTGATTCCTTCTCCGCTGTGGGAGGGAGAGTGTGAGTAGAGTCCCGAGTCTCGAACGCTTTCCGCCTGCGTTTGCGGATGCTTTTCGGGCGTCGAAGCTGCAGCGTCCGTCGAGAAAGGAAGAACGGTTAGTCCCGTGTTCTTGAGCCGTTGTTTATCAGCGGCAACAGGGGTTGTTTGAGGCGAATAGTCGAATTCGATATCGCTAGCGTCCTCGTCGTCGACTATTGCAGCGGCGGCGACGTTCGACTGCGGGCGACCGTCGAACGAGAAGAGGTGGTGGCCGAATGTGGAGAAGTGACCAGCGCCGCGTTCGGAGGAGGAATCGTTCGCGTCGAGGCTGTCGGCCGAGTCGAGCACGCTGTAAGTCAATGGAGAGCTTAGGCGTTTGAATGGATACGGACGATCGACGACGGTTGTTGAGGAAGAAGCCTCCATCTCTCGTTTGCTCCCGGAGGTACGGCTCCGCCTTCCGATCCGCCCACAGGACCCCACAGAGCTACTGTACAGTACACTGGATGAGTGGAAGAGAGATATTCAGGCTATCTAACAAAAATAATTCAATGTCCTACAGAAAATCTGTAAGTAGAAGATTAAGTAAGTTCGATTTTTTGTCTCGTGAGGTCTCGTGCAGGGGTACACGTTATCACGTGCATTCCGGTTCCAATGCCAGCCAATACCATTCCCCTGACGTCATTTGCGTCACATGACGTCATTTGGGGTAAATTCTAAGGAAAGGGAAGGTTTTTAGGAAGATTACGGATGTGACGCCGGCCAGAAGACGCCCGAATCGAAACAATGTCGCTTGAGGATCCCTTCTTCGTCGTCAAAGAGTGAGCGATCAGGGCGGGGTCCCTTTTTCACTTCCAACGGCGCGTTCTAACGCCCCCTTCCCTCGTGCGCAGCGAAGTGACCCAGAGTATAAAAAACGCGGAAGGCCTCTACCAACGCTGGAAAGAGCTTTTGGCGAATCCGTCAACGGCGGGCGGCCAGGAATACGACTGGGTCACGCAGGAGCTGAAGAACGGCATCAAAAGCATCGAATGGGATCTCGAAGACTTAGAAGAGACGATTCATATCCTCTTCTTTCTCCTTTGAATAATCGATTGTGCCTTTTTCTCCTATTTTTTCCCTTGACTTCCGCCCTCACGAGCCGTCGAACGCAATCCGGAGAAATTTCGCATCGACGCGCGAGAAATCACGACGCGAAAGGCATTCGTTACCGAAACGAAGCAGAAAGTGAAGGCGGTGCGCGACGATTTGAACAGCGCGGCGACGAAATCGAAAGTCGAACAGACCAAGAGAAAGGTGAGGAAGCGATGGGGGCCCTCAGAGCGGAAAGGGCGCGCCTTGCTTAATTAAAAACTCTTTTGTCTTATAACTTATAAGAAAACGACGTCTGCTTATAGTATTAATAGATATGTGTACATTCTATTTTAGACGGTCCACTACCTTTGTAACTATTGTCCTTACTTGTTTTCATAATGTATATCTATGTTTGTACAGGACTTGATGGGTGGAAACGGTGGAGCGGCTTCGGCGTCTTCTTCAAAGGGTCGCTACGCGCGACTCGATAACGAACTGGAGAGAAATAACCAAGACTTCATCGAAGACCAATTCCAACAGCAGCAGGTCTGGCTATCACTAACAATTCAATCAATGTATTTATGACTATGTATCCGCAGACGGTCATGAAAGAGCAGGACGAGCAATTGGAATTGGTTGGGCAAAGTGTTGGCGTCCTAAAGCAGATGGGAGAGCAAATAGGCAATGAATTGGATGACCAGGCAGTGTAAGTTATCTCCGCGCGCGCTCTCGATCTCCCACATTTCTAAACTGCACGTGGAATCCAGCATGTTGGATGATTTGGACCAGGACCTCGATAACACGCAGTCGAAGCTAACGGGAGTAAGAAAAACGGTGGATCGAGTCATTAAAATGGCAGACGGTAAGCTTGAGATTGAGATTGTTCCCTTTTTGAAGCCAAGCTGACGGCACTCTTTGTTTCAGATAAAAAGCAATGCTGCATAATCATTACTCTAATCGTAGTCGTCCTCATCATCGTTATTCTGTTTGTTGCTACCTAACCCCACGTGTGTCTTGCATCCCCCCCCCTCTCAATCACTAAATATTTTTTATTAAACACAAACTCCTTTGTTATGTACAGTGGAGACTTTGTTTTGAGTTGGAATGTTGGAATATAAACTCTCTGACTGTCATAAATTTACGACTTTCTAAACAAGACGTGCTTTAGCGCTTCATCTGCGGTAATTCGCGTTGCCGGGTTGAGGTCCAGGCAGCGCAGCAGGAGGTTGAAGGCGCTATCTGGAACGCATAGCCAGCATACTTCGTTTGGTTTCCTATGTTCGTTTTTGCTGCATTGGCAGCGAGTTTTAACGTAGTCGCTTCCGTGTCTCAGCTGAAAACACAGATCTTTGAGATCTAAGCCTTCTAAGTTTGGATTTGAAGTAAGTTGTTTTCCTGAATTGAAGGTTTATCTTTTTTTTGGTCTAATTTAGACGTTGACTACTATTGCTTACCTTGGGCTTTCGCAGCTTTGGTGCATGCACTTGTCCCAAACACGGCCACGACGCCGGCCAGTGCCTCAAGATCATTTTGCCCTTTGAAAAAGGGGTAATGACCCGTTAGGAGACACAGGAAAATAATGCCAGCCGACCAGATATCAATAGCTATAGAATCACAGAATAGGAAAAGTATTCAATAGAAGTGCAGCAGTACCTGTTGTCTGATGAGGACATTTCAACAGAACTTCAAATGCTCTAAAACCGGTTGTTCCCGCTCTTGCCGCACTCTGACGATCTCTAAAGAAAAGAGAAAGGTATTGACACAGATTCCCGCTCTCCAAGCCAATTGCTCACCGGCTGCAACATTGATTGCAGAGCTCATTAATTTTGTGACGTGCCGAACACAATCGCACGTCCGGTAACTGGCTGAGCGCGTCTCCACTGCTGGCGTGCCTAGATCGAGTTGTCGTCATCGTCGTCAGGCGAGATTCGCTAGGAACGCTTCTCTCTCTCCAAGCCGGAGTTGTTGTCGAACGTTGGGCTCTTTGATGACTGTGACGTGCAGCTGTTGACGTTGGACGAGTGGAGGGAGAAGATAAAGGCCGAAGGCTTTGTCTAAGGCCATTTTGACGAGGATCGTGATTCGTCACTGCAGCACGAAAGCGGTAAGAAGACTATTTGGAACCCTCCAACATAGGTATATAACCTTCTCCTATTTCGTTTGATTTCACCACTCCAGGCACCAAGTGAGCCAGTCCAAAATCAACGAGCCGAAATCTAGAGAATGCCAATAAGACATTGGAGATGGGAGAAGCGAGCGCTTACTCCTTCGCTTGACGATTATAGAGAAAGTTGCCCGGCTTCACGTCTCTGTGCACAATAGCATAGGAGTGGACGTGCCGAAGAGCAGCGAAGAGCGCTTGCATGTAGTCACAGCACTCCTCAAAGGTTACATCACCAATATAATCCTTGGAAGAAAAACAGATGTCCACCATGCCATAGGCACGCCCAAATTCATTCGCACCTGAATTTTCACGTGAGGAAAATAAGGCAAAACAAGAACGACTTGATCCTCATATCGAATGCTCGACTCGATTTTGATGACGTTGTGCTTTCCCCTGCGAATATCGAGATATGAGAACCACCCCCACGCATCTCCCCGTAAAAATATTATCGGATAGTATGCTCTGTATTTCGAATTAATTAATTAATTAAAAAAAACAAGTACCCCGTACGTAATATTCTCAGTTTCGTACTCGAGCACGTGGAGCGATTGCAACTCGTTTGCTATTCGCGCTGGACTACTCGTCGGTAGGATGTGCTTGAGAGCTACCAAGCGTTGGGGTTTTCCGCGAGTCGACGCCTTGAAAACGGAGCTGAACGTTCCTATCGATCGACGGCAAAGCGTGGCTTCGTTTTCTCGTTCGATCGCCTTCGCATACCTTCGCCGACTTTTTCCAAGACGTCGAAACGGGTTCCGATTTCGGGAACGGCGGCGTCTAGGAGGCTCGTGTCGATTCGCTGTCGCGGCGGCTCGTCGTCGTCGTCGCGTTCTTTTCGACGTTTCGACGCTGAAGTGGTGCGTATGAGAATAACTTTGCCACTCGACGAGCGACGCTCACGTTGTTCGCGGCGAATTCCGTTGCGACGCCTCTTTCTTTCGTTCGAGTCGTTCTTCGATTCGACTCGCGACGACGGCGGCCCGGTTTCGACGGGGTTCGACAACGACGCCGCGGCTGATGAATGGTGCAAGAAGACGCCGGGCTCCCTAAGCGAACGGGAGCCGACTTCGGTTGTCATTTGAAACAACGGTATTGTTACGAACACCGTTAGTGAATCCCACGTGATTTAATTAAATGTCTTCATCACATTTACTTTACAGGACACTATAGTTCATGAATGTATGCATAATGATCTGAGTGATCACTGAGGCACCGACAAGGGACGCCAGAGCAAAGAAAATGGTGCGTGATGGTGGTGGAAAAGGAACGAGATGACATATGCTTGCACCAATTCGTCCAATAGCGAAGAGACGAAAATGCCAGAAAGCAATGGATGCGCTGGGATTTGTCAGAATGTAGAGAGGTGCCAATATGAGAAAGTAGGGAATATTTTCCAAATCGTTCAGGTGAGCCCTGATAAAATCCAAGTGGTACATGTACAGTATCTATATGATACCGCTGTACCTCCTGACGCGAGCGACACTTTCTGTGCTACTGTCGTGCTTTCCTTGACCCTTTTTCAATGCAAATACCACATCTTCCGGATTATTGAAACTCTAAAGTAAACAATGGGAGCGACTGTGAGACGATGAGTCATCATGACTCATATGAAAACGCTCTCAATCGTGTAAACGAATATAGCACGCTTACCCCAGTTCGCAGTCTCGCCACAGAAGTTAGAAGAGACAGGATGGCCGATTTGAAAACCAAAACTGCAGCGTAGAATGCATACGAGACAAAAAGGGGGTTGGTAAAATCAAGAGCAGCCATTTACAAGACGAGAGAGAAACAGAACAAAGAATAGCGTGCGGTACACAGTACAGTAACAGCAGTAGCAAGTCACGTGCCTTCCACCCACTCAGAAACTAGAAAATGTCTGCATGATGATTTGGACTGCCATAGAAACGGAGCACGCGAAAGCGACAGTAAAGAAGACAGAACGCGACGGCGGTCGAAACGGAACCAGATGACAAATAGATGCACCAATACGACCAATAGTAAAGAGCCTAAAGTGCCACAAAGCGACGGGCAGCGACGGATTCGTTAGAATGTACACGGGAGCCAAAATGAGAAAGTATGGAATATTTTCCAAATCATTCAAGTGAGCTCTAAAATATCAATGACGTCATCGTCTGAATGTTTTACCACCCACCTTTTCGTTCGTGCAACCGGTTCGCCGCTGCTGTCGTGCTTTCCTTTGTTATCCGCAGCGAAAACCACGTCTTCGGGGTTACTAAAAGACTGAAACGACGTGAGTTCGACTGCCACTTAGCACTGCTGTACTAGTACACACAGAGGTGCGAAATCTTGCGAATCCCGTGGAGATAGCTACTGCAAACGACTTGAGAACAAGAACTGAACTGTAGAAAGCAAACGAACGAAACAGAGGATCGCTCAGATTGAGGTTTGGCATGACGGAATTGTTGCAGCAGCAGCAGCAGTGACGTAGCTAGTAGTTATCCGGGCTGTAGCGTTTCTCGTGGAAACCCGTACTGCAAATTTCTCGCAACGATGAAGATCGAAGAAGTGAAAAGCACGACGAAAACCCAACGCATTGCGGCGCATAGTCATATCAAAGGCCTCGGCCTCGACGAAAGCGGTCTCGCAAAGCCGTCGGCGGCGGGTCTCGTGGGTCAAGAGAACGCTCGCGAAGCGATCGGGATAGTTGTCGAGCTAATCAAAACGAAAAAAATGGCCGGTCGCGCCGTTCTTCTAGCGGGGCCCCCGGGCACGGGAAAGACGGCATTGGCGTTGGCCATGGCGCAGGAACTGGGCCCCAAAGTGCCCTTTTGTCCCATGGTCGGCAGCGAAGTCTACTCGTCCGAAGTGAAAAAAACCGAAGTGCTAATGGAAAATTTTCGTCGCGCAATTGGACTTCGAATCAAGGAGACGAAAGAAGTTTACGAAGGCGAAGTCACGGAATTGACTCCGTGCGAAACGGAAAATCCCATGGGCGGATACGGCAAGACGATTAGTCACGTGGTCATCGGACTCAAAACGTCAAAGGGAACGAAACAACTCAAACTCGATCCGACGATCTACGAGAGCTTGCAGAAGGAAAAAGTCGCCGCCGGCGACGTCATCTACATCGAGGCGACGAGCGGCGCCGTAAAACGTCAGGGTCGATCGGACGCCTACGCGACGGAATACGATCTCGAAGCGGAGGAATACGTGCCTCTTCCAAAAGGCGACGTCCACAAGAAGAAAGAAGTCATTCAAGACGTGACATTGCACGACTTGGACGTGGCGAACGCGCGTCCACAAGGCGGTCAGGACATCATGTCCATGATGGGCCAGCTGATGAAGCCAAAGAAGACGGAGATCACCGACAAGCTGCGTCGCGAAATCAATAAGGTCGTCAATAAATACATCGATCAGGGCGTCGCCGAACTCGTGCCCGGCGTTCTTCTCGTCGACGAGGTGCACATGTTGGACATCGAATGCTTCACGTATTTGCATCGGGCGTTGGAGTCGTCTCTCTCGCCGATCGTCATCTTTGCGACGAATCGCGGCCACTGCACGGTGCGCGGGACCGTCGACGTCGTGTCGCCGCACGGGATACCGCTCGACTTGCTCGATCGCGTCATGATCATTCGCACGCTGCCGTACGCGCGCGAGGACATGGTGCAGATTATCGGCGTGCGTGCACACGTCGAGGGCATTGAAGTCGACGAGGGCTCGCTTGAATTGCTCGGGCAGATCGGCGCTAAGACGACCCTTCGTTATGCCGTGCAGCTATTGACGCCAGCCAATCTGTTGGCGCGGATCAATGGCCGCGACGGCGTGACTCGGGAAGATGTCGAGGAGATTAGTGAGCTGTTCTATGATGCCAAGGGATCGGCCAAGATCTTAGCTGAGCAAGGGGAGAAGTACATGAAATAGGATAGTACGGTTACATAATATATGTAGTGCCTTGTTGTGTGGGATGTTTGTGTGTGGGGGCAGGCATGTATCTGGATCTCGCGCTAAGCCTATCTTTTGCTTTGCTGTGTCGAAGCTTGTCAGCTAGTAAGCAACCGGTCGACGTTGAGAAGAGAGAATAGATCGTATCCGGGATTTGAATGAGACGTTTTTTCAGTTCGCCGGTGACAAAGACGATGAGCTCCTACGTAAGTCGGCACGAACGAAAGAACGAGAGATGCACGTAGCAGCCTACTAGCGCGAATGGAAGAGATAGGTGTATTTTTCTCCAGGCAGCTGCTCGAACTGCCGCAACGGGAAAGAACGTGTGGTAAATGCCTAGTGTTTGACGGTTTCTGATATCTTATTCGTCCACTTTTTTAGGGTGGAATTTATCGACCTCGCACTCAAATACAAACCTGCCAATTTGGGTCAAGTGAGTTGATTGTACGCCTATGGAAGTTCTCAGAGTCCTATGCTTTCTGCAGGGATTTCCTGATTTTGCCCCACCAACGTTTCTAAAGCAGGCCTTGGCCAGGGCTGCGATGATTGACTCTCTCAACCAATACACAAGAAGCAAAGTGAAGAATTTGTCGATTCTTTTCAATTGAAATAACCCTCTTGCATTAGGGTCATGGGAGACTGGTTCAGGCAATTGCCAAGTATTATTCGCCTCTGCATAAAAAGGAAATCGATCCAATGAATAACGTTAGTCGTATTCAGAGAGAAATCATTTTTGCAATCAAACTTTGCTTCTAATCAGATTCTGGTTACTGTGGGCGCATACGGAGCTCTTTATTGTGGCATAAATAGCCTGGTGGATTCCGGAGACGAAGTTGTTGTTATTGAACCATTTTTTGATTCCTATCTGCCATGCATCAAGGCAGCTGGCGGTATACCAAAGTGTGTTCCACTTCGGCCAGTGAGACTCTCGTGGCACTTTGAATATATGCCTTTGTAACCAGTCAGTTTTTCACCAGAAAAGCAAGGAGGTGTTATTGTCGGCCGATCTCACACTCGATCCTGACGAATTGGCGGCAGCGTTTAGTTCAAAGACCAAAGCCGTACTTCTCAACACTCCAAACAATCCGACGGGAAAAGTATTCGAACGAAAGGAGCTGGAAATGATCGCTGACCTATGCAAGAAACACGATGCAATATGCGTCAGCGACGAAGTGTACGAATATCTCGTCTACGAAGGAGAACACATTAGAATTGGTATGGCCTGTCTATGTCAGATTTCTCATAATCGACTATATTATATAGCGACTCTTCCCGGTATGTGGGAACGCACTTTGACGATTGGAAGCGCTGGAAAGGCGTTCAGTGTAACTGGTTGGAAGGTGGAATATTTTACGTGCAAAATTGCTTGTTGTGTGGGAATTCTAGGGATTTTAGATTGGCTGGACTATTGGTCCTGCCGAGCTGATTGCAGCCGCCCACTCAATTATGGTAAATTGCAACTATACTTGTGCAACTCCTCTTCAGGTTTGCTAGAGACAGAATTCTATAGTGAGATAAGGAAACTGTCGTTTTTCTAGGAAGGTGTTGCCTTGGCATTCGAAAGAGAGTGGGAACAGAAAGGGAAAAACGACAGCTATTTCGTTGAACTGCCTTCTGTTTTGAAAGAAAAGCGAGCCGAAATTGTGAAGATGCTGAATGACGTAGGGATGAAACCAATTATTCCTCAAGGTGGCTATTTCATATTGGCTGACACTGCACCTCTGAGTAATTCAAGTCAATTAATTAACTAGTCTTTCTTAAATATTGTTTATTCTAGATGTGTCTTTTGAAGGTGAAGATGCTTATGATTTTCAATTTTGCCGATGGCTCACAAAGTCAAAGGTAATAATAGCTCAAGATTCTAAACTAAGAGTAAGTATTCGCTTGTGTAAGGGAATTGCGGCTATTCCTTCGAGTGCTTTCTACTCGCGAGAGCACAGTCATCTTGCAGGAAAATGCGTGCGATTTTGCTTCGGCAAAGTAAGTTGACAGCTGAAAACAAAAACGTGTCAATCTCTTTCTTTCACAATAGAGCGAATCAACTCTCCAGGCGGCACGAGCAAGATTCGAAGAATGGAAGAAGGAATTCTAAATAGCATAGACTTGAAGCGTAGCCGCACATTTGCGCGTGCGCGCCGACGAGTTCCCAACTGCCCCACTTCCGCGATACTGTTCTATATGGCAAAACCGTCTGTTGTTCTCGCATCGCTTGCCATCATATTCGGCATCGGTCTCATAGCCATCGAAGGCGCTGGTCTCGGTCTCTTTCTTGGCAAATACAACGATCAATTGAGCGTTACCGTGGAGGAGGGCAATACGACCGTGTTAACGTCCAACTTCTTAGCGTCCGCCGCTCTAACGTCCTTCTTCGTGCCTCTCCTGGGACTCATAGTGAGACGTCACTTCATCGTGCGAAGGGGGACCTTCTACTCTTCTCTATAATTTAGGTCATCCTATTGGGATCGATTTCTCTTTGTTGCCTTTCGTCGTCAGAGCCGAGTCAGAGCGTAGGTGTTCAAAGAAGATCATTTTTTTGTTCCTACGCGATTTCCGTTTCTTTTGTTTGTTTTGGCAGAGTCGTTGCGTGTTGGGATGCTGTTGGCTGTCATTGGCTCTTCTTATGATTGGTGGCCTCGCCGTCTCGATTCTGGTCCTCTTTTTGAACAGCCTCTTGTCCGTTTTTTTCGATTGCCGTGAGAGCGACAGTGACTGCGATACCCTACTCAATATTGGTCAATATTTGTCCATCGCTTGCGCTGTCTTGTGCGGGCTCGTTGTCATCTGTGGATTCTCGCTGTGCTGTCTCGGTTGCTTTTGTCAGAGAGCGGACGAAGGTGAGGTGCCCCCCATAACAGCAGCACCTGATGCATCCATGCATTATCTATATGTCGTTGTACGTAAAAAATGCGCCGCTGCTCAGCATGCATGCGTGTGTGTGCACTCTATTGTACACATGCACACTAGTTCCAGTTCGCGGTCGAGATTTTGTTTGATTAGTCGAGTGCATGGGGCGGTTCCAATTATTTGCCCCATCACCTGTTAGATACGGCGGTTGTAGTTCCGTGTGGCAGTGCCTTTTCTATTTCCTGCGCGCGCGCGCACACGGTGTTGGTTTTTTCTCGTCAAAATACGGAACGTTGAAACTACGCATCTTCTGTGTAGATGAGGAGACAATGGTAGTTCGAGTGATCTAAGGAGCAATGGTCATTATGGTGCTGTGTAGCACGTAGTCGTACTATTGTCACAATACAGTACAAGTCTCGCGTGCTAGGAGACGTTTGTTTTTTCTTTTTTGTGTGTGTGTGTGTGTGTCTGTGTGAACGCGCGTAGATGCTATTAATTTATAATTCATCACGTGAAGTGGCTATATATAGGTATCGAAAGCGGCGTGTTTGCTATCTTTGATCGTGCGCTGCGTATGGCAGACTTCGCCTACGGGCTTGACTACGCGAAAAAGCTTGTTATGAACATGACGCGGCGTGGGGAAAGAGGTCATGAGGGGGGTCTGGAAGCGTCATCTCCTCTGACGTCAGTAGGCGCATTGGATCCAACCCAAACAGGAAAAGAGTAGGTCTATCGACCAATGAGAGATCGAGTTGATGACGACCTGGGAAAGCCCCCGTAAATAAGGGAGGGTCTCGCCATACACTTCTTCATGTCGTACGTGGTCGAATGTTCGCGTTGACTTCCTATGCTTCTCCTGTTGTCCGTTTCAGGACAGACTAGTGATCGTTTTTTATCGCGATAATCTTATTCTAAAGATGCAAGCCCCCCAATGGACTGAGTTTCTTCAGTGTCCCATATGCCTTCAGGCTTTCAGCGAAACCGTTCGCCTTCCGATCAGCCTGGCGTGCGGTCATACGGCGTGCAAGTCGTGCCTACACAGCTTACAGCGCAAGCAATGCCAATTCTGCAGCTCGCCTATCCACACGGACATCGACAAACTTCCCGTCAACGACGCCATCTTGCAATTGACCGGCGTTTCCATCAACCGACTCACGACTCAGGAATTGGACGCGCTCGGACCGGACGAACGCGCCCTAAACGCCACCAAAGTGGCCATCGAAAATCTCGCCCTATTACTGAAACCGCTCGGCGGAACGCCGACGACATCGACGGGGTCAAATCACGGAGGGGGAGGTGGCGCGACGGGCGTCACAGGCTCCACTAGCGGCGGTGGCGGCGGCAGCGGCGCCACAAGCCAATTGAGCCGTCCCATGCAACGAAAACTCGTCACGCTTATCAATTGCCAACTCGTCGAACCCGAAGGTCGAGCGCGAGCGTTGCGCGCCGCACGTTCGCTCGGCGAAAGGACCGTCACCGAGTTGTTACTCCAACACCAAAATCAGCAACAACTGTCGTCGAACCTATGGGCGGCGGTGCGTCAACGCGGCTGCCAGTTTCTCGGTCCCGCGCTTCAGGAGGAGTGTCTTCGGCTCATTCTGCTCGCGCTCAAGGACGGCGAACAGTTGGCGCGCAAGACGCTCGTCATGTTCGTCGTTCAGAAGCTCCAGGAAAAGCAGTATCAGCAAGCATCGAAAACAAGCGTGGGACATGTGGTTCAGCTTCTTTATCGTGCCTCGTGCTTCAAGGTAACGCGATCGCACGCGAAGAACGCGTTCGCGGGTCCCCCCCCCCCCCCCCCCCCCCCTCTCTATGTACGCCGCCCTTTGGGTCTCTCTCTCTCTCCTGTGCGCTTCGCGACAGGCGCTCGCTTCTCGATCGAAGAAACGACGCGCGCGCGCGCGAGAGAGAGAACAAGGCTGGACAAAATGGGGGCGGACATTCCATTCATTTTCCGCCTTCTACTGATCTCGGTTGCGGTGACGCCTCTAAACGACAATGTCTCTCGCCTTCTTTCTAGGTCACGAAACGAGACGACGATTCGTCGCTTATGGAACTCAAAGAAGAAGTAGGCGGGGTTCCTTTTTCTTTGTGTCTGTGCGTCGCGCGTGTTTCGGTCTGCATCAGACGCGCCCGCGTGCCCCCCCGGACGCGTTTTCGAAAAGAAGAAAGTCTCGTCGCGTTCCTCTTTCTTTTCCCCTTTTCACGAAAGCTTTTATTTTCTTGTCTCGTCTATCTGTCGTCCGTTGGCACTTTCGTTTCGCCTTTTGGCATCGCCTCGCGCTGCGTGAGCTCGTTCTTGACTTTTTTTGTTTCCGTTTTTTTTCCCAGTTTCGAACGATAGAGTCGCTGCGACGCGAGCACGACGCCCAAATCGTCCAAATCGCGATGGAAGCCGGTCTGCGAATCGCGCCCGATCAGTGGTCGTCGTTGCTCTACGGCGATACGGCGCACAAATCGCACATGCAGTCTATCATCGACAAGGTGCACCCCCCTAATTCATATCGATTCTCTCACAGGAACAACGATCCCCTCTTTTTTCTTCTTTCTAGCTGCAGACGAACGATTCTTTTTCGCACAGCATCGACGAGTTGGTGATCGCTCTGACGCGATCGGGCGATCCCCATCATCTCGGCGATCTGCGACAGAATTTTGAATTTCTGTCACAAATCAGCCCGAGTGTTGGTACGAAATCGAACGAACGAGAATCGTCCACTTTAGGGAGATAATGTATTTTTGACATAGACTCGCCTGTGACGGATTGGGAAAAAACGACGAAGGCGATGGAAGCAGCGGAAGCCGTCGTAAATGGACTCGTCAAATTCACTCAAGCAAGACAAAACAACAAGACACACGACTTTTCGCAGGTAACTATTAAAAACAATTTCATTCTATCAATAGCCTCTCCACCCTCCCCTCCGTTTTTAGCCCTTCAACAACCGATACAAGACGAGCATGTGCAAGGATATGCAGCAAAAGGGGGCGTGCCCGCGCGGACCCAGCTGTACGTTCGCTCATTCAGAGGAGGAAATGGAGCGGTACACAGCTGACCACGCCATTGACGTTCCCCAATTCGATTTCTCATTCATTAGGTATCGATATATGCGAAGAGGCCAAGCTTCTCAGAGGAAGTCCGCACCACCTCAGATGGCGCCGCCGCCCGGTTCCTTTCAAGCGGCTCCCGGCTCCATTCCCGTTCACATGCAGCCCTCTCAATTCGGCACCTATCATTCCCAGCCGCCACCGCCTCACGTCCAACCGCCACCCCAGCAGCATCCCTACTATGCTCCCGGACCGCCGCAACCTATACCGAGTTTTTACGATCGGCCCCTCATTCGACCCATGTCGCAGGGTTATCATCCCATACCCCCTCACCAAAACGCCTCCTCCTACGCCAGTCTGCCGACACCCAAAGCGTCTTTTCAAATGGCTTCGTCCCATTCTCAAGACAACGGGCGCTTCAATAGTTTGCCAGCGAACGGAACGCCGACGGGATCCAGTTTTAAGGATCAGTATCCGAATAGTGGCCAACAGCAGTCCTTTGTTCCGCGTCAGCAGCATCACCATGAATACCCTACAACGGCAGGTTACGGCGGCGCCGATGGCTTTTCAAACCAACAGAATTCAATGCCGCCGTTTCAAAGGGAAGCTGAAAATGGACCGCTGCTGATTGGTCGAGGTGCGGGCAGCACTCTCATTGTTCATCCGACGCCAAATCCCTATGATTCGACGATGGGCGGCGAGTACGAGTCGACTGATAAGAGCAGCGGTTTTCCTTCGGGTCGCTTCAGCGACGCCGGCACTTATCCTCCCTATTTCGAACAGCCCAATTTTCCTTCATCCGGCTTAGAAAATGATGTGAGTAGGGAGGGGAAGAGATCTGAGATGAGATCTTTTCACCTGGCGTATCACTATCTAGTTTCTCTTTGCCTTTATTCTTCTAGTTTCCTGGCGACTATTCTGCCATGAGCGACGGCGGCGGCGGCGGCGGCGGCGAACAGCGCGTGCGAAAAGCCGGAGTTTTCGTTCATCCGAGATACCAAGAGGAGTATCGGACTGACATGTATGGTTCCCAATCAATTCCTTCCCGAAGACCGCGATGGTCGTCTGGAGGATTCCAAACGCAATCAGCCTATCATTCCTATGGAAGAGGCTATCCTGCTGCAGAGGGAGCCGAGTATGACGCGTCTGGCTATGAAGGATCATTTGGCGGCGGCGGCGGCGGAGGCGCGCACTCCGGCAGACGAGGTCTGTATGACCGAAAGTGGAGCACTGGCGTTCTCGACGGCGGTAACAAACGTAATCGTTACGCTCTACAGCCTTCGATGGGGCCGCCAGCTCCGTTTAATACAACAACATTTGGATCTCTGGCGTCGAAAGAGAAGGAAAGCTACAGTGTTCATCCAAACGAAAAGGAGGAAGACGAGGAGGTGGCGGCGGCATCGGCGACGGCAGTAGCAAATGACGAAATTTTTTCCAAGCCATTTAATGGGAACGTTCATCATTCGCCCTTTTCAGCGGCTGTGGGAACTCCTCCGAGCAGCAAGTCGCCGGAATCGAAAGACGTGAGAAAAGTCTCAGGTGTGGACGGCGCGGGATCTCTATTTGGAAGTAACGTCACCGACGCCGATCTCGCTGCCGTCTGGGAAAACGAGTCGTCCGGCAACGTTACCGTCTCGTCTACGGCTCCGTCGTCGTCGTCTCCGGCGACCGTCGCTTCGTCTTCCGCCCTTCATCCGTCACCTTGGTCCGTTTCAAGTTCGGGGCAGCAGAGCAGCAGCTGGAAATCGGATGGGTGGCCCGTTGCCGTGTCGACGTCCGTGCAGCCCGCTAATCAGGACGAAATTGAGCAGAAGAGGGCCGAATTGAAACGATTGGAAAACGAGCTAAAAATGCGAGAAGCTCTATTGAAGCAGAGGGAGGAAGAGGAGAAGAAACGACGTCAAGTCTCTGCTGAGAGAGAAAACGAAGAAATGGCTAGGATGATTCAGCGAGAGCTTCACGAGGAAGACGTTGCTATCAATATGGCGTCCAAGTTTCAACGAATGCGAATAAACGAAAGTGGGGGCGGCGGCGACAGCAGCGGCAATGAGCAACAGTCGACGTCGCCGCCTGCTCGTGGTACGAGTGATTTTGATGAGGCTTTGAATCATTTGGTGACCGCGGGCAAGTCCGCCTGAGTCTCATCCAAGGGCATCTCAAGGCTATACTTTTTACTTTGTCCTTCTTTTCCCCCTACTCGTCGTTGTCCTCCTGCCCCAAGAGGGCCGTAACTTCCCATGAAGCACAACGTCTCCTCTTGTCACCTACTGTATGAATCAACTGTTTAACGTTTGCTTCTTTCCGCTTTTTCTCGTCTATGCTTGTGGCATATCTACTCTACCCCCCGGATCCGTCAGCGTAAGTGCTCATGTCTCTACAGTATGTGTTGGTGTTTGTTTCCGTTGGGTCTTCTGTCTGTGTTGTGTGTTGATACCCGCAAGATTATCCTCTCCAGTTTACGAACGTAATCATGCTGCTTTAATCAAGCAAAGAGGACTAGATGCGCTTTTGAGCGTTGTCGAAGAGGCAAAATCTCGATGTCTGACTCCCCAATTTTTTCCCCAGTGAGTGAATTTTCTTTGTGAATTAGTTGCTGCTGTTGTAGCCGTATGTCTTTACACTTTACTTATGGTTTGCGATTGTATCCTAATGATTCTTACTCTTGTTATTATTAATCTTTTTGTCGCCCACTGACTTCAAGCAAGTCTGTCATGCTCTTTTTGTGATCCAAACATGAATTAGCAATAATACATTGTTGGTTTTCCCCGGTTTGTGACTGACTGTGTCGCGTGTGAAGATCAGCATGGATCAGAAACCGGAGAAATTTCCAGCCCCCCGGCAAGCACGCGACGCGCGCTAAAGAAATGGCCGAAAGTGACGCCAAAAAGCCTCTCGAAAACGAAGCGGACTTTGGAGGACCAAAGTTTTCTCCCACGGTGTGCGAGCAGCGCTATCGCTTCGTCATTGACGCAGTGAAGAAGCAGAAGGCGGCACGAGTGCGACAGCGAAGCGTTCCGATGGAATTCTAAACGCTACAGTACGTTAAAAACAGGTTGCCGACTTTGGCTGCGCGGAAGCGCGACTCCTACGACGTCTGAAGACCCTAGAAAGCGTCGAATATTTGGCGGGAGTCGACATCCGCGTGACGTCGATCGACACAGGACACTTGACACCGAATCCCGTCGAATGGATGATCAAAGATCGGCCGCGACCTTTGCAGATCCAGTTATTCAAAGGTGCGCGCGAGCACAGAGGGAATATGATTAACTTGTGTCATCAGGCTCCGTCTCACATCCGGATTCGCGTTTGTTTAATTTGGATCTCGTTTCCTGCATCGAATTGTATGTGTCTCGCATAAAAACCGTATTGGGTGCATGATGTTTACATTATTTTTTACAGAGTCGAGCACTTGGATGCAGACGTACTAGCTGATCTTCCTCATTCTCTATTTGGACAAATGCAGCCGCGTCTTGTCATTGTCTCAACGCCCAATTCCGATTTTAACGTCCTCTTTCCAAATTTTCAGGGTCGCCGTCACTGGGACCACAAGTTTGAGTGGTCTCGTTCCGAATTTAGAGATTGGGCAGGCAACGTGGTAGAAAAGTACAATTATGACGTCACTTTTACGGGGGTTGGAGAAGGAATGAAAGGAGCCGCTGAGCGATACGGATACTGCTCACAAATAGCAATTTTTACTCGAACAACACCAGGCTAGATAAAGAGCCAAAATCAAAAGAATTTCAATTTTTAAGATGTTTCACTTAGATCCCATTGAAACAGAGACGTACCAAAACAAGCTGAACCCATACGAATGCGTTAGTAGTACAATTATCATTTCTACATGTCACTCGAGATTGATTTTAGGTTTTTGATCAGCCGTTTCCATACCAAAATTCAGCTTTCTCCCAAGGCGAGAAGCTTTCTTCTGAGATCCAGTATTTGGTGCCTATGTTGGCAAGGGATACGGCAGACGACGTTGATCCGCAGCACCTAAGAGACTCCGTACAAGTGTCTATTCCCATAGAAAGATTTTTGAACTATCGAAAAGCATCAGAGCTGTGTGATGGAAACATAGACACTTTGAGGTACCAAACGAATGCATACTATTCTGTTTTAGAAGCCTTTGTGTGTTGATAGAAAAATGATAGCAGCCGATTGCGCTGAGTTTGTTCAGCTCTCGTCAGATGGAAATGCAATTTTGTACTCTGTTCAAAGACGGAGTTGGGATAGTGCAGATGAAAACGACGGCGGAGAAAATGATAACACAGTCGTTTGTCCTTCTTCTATTGACAGTGAAGAAGAAGAGTGTTGGGAATAAAGTGCGCAGACAAAAATACATTTAAAATTCTGTTGTCAATCACGTGGTTTTCTTACATGCGCGGTCGAAAATGGAAGAACCCGAAGTAATCGTTATCACATCGAGCGAAGACGACGACAACGACGACGATAACTTGGGCACTTCGCCCGACGGAATCCTCCTCGACGACGTCAAGGAGCGTTTCGCTCGGTACGTCGACGGTCTCGACGCCGAGAAGCGCGATCTATTTCGACTTCGATTCGAAGAGGCGTCTCCCGACTATCTTTGCTCGGCCGAATTCGACAATCTTCTCGCTTGTTCGGACGAATCGACCGATGTCCTAAGCGCGCTCGAAAACAACGCGCTCTGGAACGGCGGCGAGTCGTCACCGAAGCGGCAGAAGCGACCGAACATCATCGATTTGCTGACTCTGAGCGAAAGCGACGACAACGACGACGACAACGACGACGACAACGACGACGACAAAGACGGACAGCGAGACAGCGGACCCATTTCCCACGATTCCCAACGAATCGATGAGAGAAATGACGAGGCGGGAAAAACGGCGGCGCGCCTATTCGGCGACGAGGATGAAACGAAGAGAATTACTGCCAGTGCGACGACGACGACGACGACGACGACGAAAACGACGACGACGACGAGGGAAGGAGCGTCGTCGTCGTCGTCGCGAAATATGGGAAGACGCGAGCGTTTGATGTTGACACAAGAGAAACGATGGGAACGGCTAAAGAATCGGTTGTCGAGACAGATTCGACGTCTCGAAGAGGCCGAGGTAGACTTGGAGGACATGGACCAAGAGACAACCGCCTACATTTTGGAGGACCGTCTCAAGAGACAGTTCATGAAGGTTGAGAAGCACTTGTGCGATTTGAGAAACGAACGGATGCCAAAGCGAAAAAAAAAGTTCAAGTATCACGGATCTCGTTTTGAGGAGATCGACGAAGCTGTTTCGAGGTGGGTCAATCGACATTGGCCTGAGTTTCCCGATTTCCAAGACGTTCAATCAATTGTGAAGAGAACTAATGAGAAGAAAGAGTTGAATTTGGATGCGGAAGCAATTGAGGATACGACTCGACGATTTTTCTCCGATTTAGGAGAAAAATTGCAAGCCTTTCGACAGCGTCTCTTCGTGAAGAATTTTGGCTGCTATCTAACAGACGAATATAAAGACGACAAAGATCCTGCTCTGCAAGACGACGGGCTCTTGCTACGATTGAAGAGAAACGAGGAAAAGTCAAAGACGAATTTGGCTGAAGTACTAGATTTATATGTGAAAAAACAAGAGGGGGGAATCCGTCAACCCGCTGGAGGAGATCCTGATGACGCAGAAGATGACGATACCGATAATGAAGAGGAGGAGGAGGACGAAGAAGATGACGAAGATGACGATGAAGGATCCAGCAACACAGACGAAGCTATCGCTAATACATAATCAACAAATGTTTTAGCATGCATAGAAAGGGGGAGGGTCTCGTGATGTTCGTTTTATCCGGGCGCTAGCTCGTTGCTACGTAGAGTCGATCGACAACAGTCGCAACACTGCGTGCTACCCGTGCTACTCCGCTGTCACCGTAGTTCTTGTTATTTACGCTGTGCACCTTTTTTCTCATGGGTTGCGGCTCGTCGAAGGTCTCCTGTTCGTCTGTGAAGAGTGCTCGTACGTTCGTCCTCGCGCGCCCTGCACGCCGCCCCCCGTTCTTTTTGTCGCTTCCTCCCATTCGTATGCGCATGTGAGAGTGGTCTTCCGTCTGCAGTACTTTATCCCGGCTGCGGTAGCGACGATTCGACGCGCGTTCTCAAGGCGTCGAACGATCCGAAGACGCGCGCCGTCACGCAGCAACAACGACGCCAACACATACAGAACCATCGAAACGACGCCGCTGCTAAAGCCGAAAAGGTGTCGCGTAATCTGCGAGATGGAAAAGCGACGGCGTCGACGGCGTCGACCGACACGCCTTCGCCGCCGCCGACTCTTCCAAACGACACCGTTCAAGTGGAAAGAAGCTCGAGTCGCACTTCGCTTAAGGAGAAACTGAAAAGTCGATCGAAGGCGTCCGTGTCGTCGGCAAAGAAAGGTGGCGAAAAAGCGGAGGAGGGCCCTGGGCGAAGCGCTGATGGAGGGGGAGCTGCTGCTTCTTCAGAGGTGAAGGAAACGAAAGTCGAGATTTCGCCAGATGGAAAGAAAGAAAAGGCAGTGAATGTCACTAAGGAAGAAGTCAAGGAGAAACGTGATGAAGATAGCGTCAAGCCGGTCATAACTGTTGAAGTAGACAAACCTGAGGATTCTGAAAAGAAAGAAGAAAAGCTGACGCAAGAGGCATCAAAACCCAAAGAAAAAGACGAAGAAGAAGAACACACGAAAAAGGAAGAAGAGCAGAAGCCAACGTTGAAAGAAAGCAGCGCTGCCAAATCTGAAGGGGATGCTTTTTCTCAGAAAGAAAAACCTGCAGGCGAAACTCCAAAAGAGAGTCCAGCGAAGCCACAGGTAGAAATCGAGATGACGCCAAAAGAAGAGAAGTCTGCAGATAAAGTTGCTAGTAATGAAGTTCCTAAGGAGAAAGAGCAGCCTACCAAACCAAAAGAAGATGCGTCCAGCGAAGATAAACCCGCTTCATCAAAGGAGGAAAAACCAAAAGAAGAAGCTTCCAAGGAAGTGACCGTTGAAGAGACGACGGCAGCGGCGAAAGAAGAAACGGGATCGGCTAAACAGCCTGCTGATAAGCCAGTGAAAGAGGAAGAGAAGGCTCGCGAAGAAGCAGAAACTCCAAAGGATACACCCATGAAAGTGGTTGACGAAAAAGACCAAGAGGCTCAAGACGCTGCAAAAGAGCAGCCAAAAGAGGAGAATAAGCCTCCTCAGGAAGAAGCAGCTGCAAAGCCTGAACCAGTGAAAGAAAGCAAAGCTGCAGATTCTGTCACAGAGAGCAGCTCTGCAAAAGAAAAGCCTAGAGACGAAGAGACATCTAAGCCAGACCCTCAAAGAGAGGAGGAGAAGAAAGAAAAGGAGACCGCGAAAGAAGATGAAGAACCGAAACCTATTATTGATCCTGAGAACAAAGTCAAATCAAAAGTAGAGTTTACTGAAGAGACGAAGCCAAGTTCGCAAGAGAAATCTGACAGCGGTGACGAGAAGGTTTTAGAAAAGACGCCGGAAGTTGAAGAGGCAAAACCTGTGCAAGAAGACAAGCCAAAGGAAGAGAAACCAAAAGAAGAGAAAGCAGACGTTTCTAAGGAAGAAAAAATCGAGTCAAAAGATGAGGCTTTGAAGCCAGACGACGCTAAGCCTAAGGATGAAGCTCCCGATGAAAGAAAGCCTCAGAAGAGTAGTGAAGGTGCTGTCGTAGAAGACAAACCAAAGGATGATGAATCAAAAGAAGAAAAGCTGTCTAAGAAGAATGAACCAGCTGAAGGTGAAACACCTGCAGCCAAGCCTGTTGAAGTTTCTGAGAGTCAGGAAAAAGAGAATCCTAAGGAAGAGGATTCTAAAGGTGACAAGTCAAACGGTGAGAAAGTTTCTCAGTCTAAAACGGAGAAAGATGAAAGGGCGTCTGAGGAAACAAAGGAAATAGCCGACGAAGAAAAGCCAAAGGAAGTTTCTCCTCCCGCTTGTACACGTAAGAGTGAACCCAAGGACGGCGAAAAGGCTTCTGGGCAACAGAGTTCAGCTGAAAAGGCTCCTGAAAAACAGTCAGAGGAGAAACCAAAAGATGAGAAATCCGCTGACGGGAACGGAGAGGCAAAGTTCGTACAGGAGAAACCCTCTGGTGATAAACCGGCTGAAGACAAATCAACAGAGCACAGAAAACCTGCCGAACCTGAACCAAAAGAAGAAAAGCTAGAAAAGTCTGGAGAAGATGAATTGACTGATGGTACGTCTGTGCCTGCAGACAAAAAACCCACAGAAGAGAAATGTACGGAAAAGAAGCCTGCAGATGAAAACCCTACCGAAGAGAAGGTGTCTGCAAAAGAGACACCAACAGACAAAAAACCTGCTGACGAAAATCTTGCAGATAAAGAGCCTAAAAAAGAGAAGCCCTCAGACGAAAAACCTTCTGACGATAAGCTCATAGAAAAAGATAAGTTCGTCGAGGGAAAGCCTGGTGAAGAAAAACCTGTTACGGCTGCAAAGGAGAAGGCTGTTGAGGAAAAGCCTGATGAAGTAAAATCCACAGAGGAAAAGCCGGCAGAAGAGGAAAAGGCAGAAGAAAAGCCTACAGAAAAAATGCCTGCCGAGAAAAAAACCGATGAAGTAAAACCCGCAGAGGAAAAGCCTGCTGAAGAGAAGACTGCAAAGGAGAAGACTGTCGGGGAAAAGCCTGCAGAAAAGAAGCCTGATGAAATAAAACCCATAGTGGAAAAGCCGGCGGAAGAGGAAAAGGCAGAAAAAAAGCCTGCTGAGGAAACGCCTGCTGAGAAAAAAACCAATGAAGAGCATCGTGATGAAGTAAAACCCGCAGAGGAAAACGCTGCTGAGGAGAAGGCTGCAAAGGAGAAGACTGTTGAGGAAAAGCCTGCAGACAAAAAGCCTGATGAAGTAAAACCTCCAGATGAGAAGCCGGCGGAAGAGAAGATGGCAGAAAAAAAGCCTGCTGAGGCGACGCCTGCCGAGAAAAAATCCGATGAAGTACATCGTGATGAAGTAAAATCCGCAGATGAAAAAGCTGCTGAGGAGAAGGCTGTTGAAGAGAAACCCGCTGAAGTGAAGCCTGAGAAGAAAGAGAAACCTGCCGAGGAAAAGCATGCTGAAGAAAAGCCTACTGAAAAGAAGTCTGGAGAACAAATATCCACAGAAAAGTCTCTAGAAAAACCTACTGGAAATAAGCCGGCGGATGAAAAGCCTGCAGAAGCAAAGCCCGCAGATTCAGATAAACCTATAGAGAAATCTACTACTGCAGATGAAAAGAAGCCTGCAGCAGAAAAGCCTGCCGAAGAGAAAACTGAGCAACAAGAACCAAAAAAGCAAGAGTCCAAAGAGAAACCGAAAGACCAAACAACGATTAGCGCATCGGCAGGTGAGAAACCACAGTCAGAAAGACCAATCGAGAGAGTAAAGTCAGCAGAAGAGTAGTAGTAGTAGTAGTCGTAGTAGTAGCAGTAGCAGTAGTCGTAGAATTGTTGTGACGTCGCCTCCTCTCCTCCCTTGGCCGCTCTTTTCTCTCTACCTTCCTTCTATATTTTTATACCCGTCGACCTAGCATGATCTAGCACCCGATTGCCATTTTTATTGAAGACATTATTTTCTGAGAACACTCATCTGGTTAGTTTTTTGTACGTCACTGTGACGACAATCATGCAGTTGAAAAATAAATTTTGAAGTGAGGTTTGAATAATTCCCAGCTAAGACCACGAGTACGTACAACACGTGAAGACTGCGCGGGGTTGTTACCGGTATCTAATTACATGCATAACCCAATTACGTACTGTAGACTTGCGCACAGCCCCAGCCTCACTTTAGCCTCGATTTCCAGACCCACTAGCGCGCTTGGGGGGCGTGGTGCGCGCTGGGCCTTTTGGATGTTTGGTTCTGGTTCAGGAGGTTTTGAATTCTATGTTGCACAAGTGTAGCTCCTGGTGATGCAGCAGATTAGTTAATTAATTAATTAATTAATTAAGGTGTAAATTTTGCACAATCTGAAACGCCGCCATTGGCATTCATGTTGGCATTGATGTCTCGGAAAGCATGGTTAGGATCGTCATTTTCAATTAAGCAATGTCAAAACTGTTGAATTTCGAGATCGCATCGCTCACATGCAGCTTTGAACAAAGGCGTACATATGTATCTCACGTGTTGTTCCACGTGATAACGTGCTACTCCAGTCTCCCCAACGCTACGAGAACCTCTCTGTCTTCGGCACTACCGCAGCCATGAGCGATTATTACGATCTGAAGTCGATATTGTGTCGCGAAGTATTCTACGGGAAAGGGTACTGCAGTACAGGCGGAGAGGAGGTCTCGAAGGTACTGCATGTACTGTCACCGGCGGAGGCCCGCGATCGATCGAAGACCGGTAATATTAGGCGCCTTATCACTTCTTTCGTATCTACGCAGATACTGACGGATTACCTTCAAAAGAAAGACGGCCTTAGCGTTTTGGATGTTGGTTCTGGTCCAGGAGGTTTTGCATTCTATGTTGCACAAGTATTATAGCCTTTGCAGTGTAGATTAATTATTTAATTAAGGAGTAAATTCCACAGAATCTGAAAGCCAGTGTCATTGGCATTGACATCTCAGAAAACATGGTTAGACTGGCTCAGGAAAGATTGGCGTCTGTTGATACAGGTATTGCTGAAAAGGTTAATTTGAAACAAAAATAATAATAGATGTAATCAACCGATTGATCGTCATGGTAGGTCAAATTTCAATTGAGCAACGTCGAAACTGTTGAATTTCCAGCAGAAGGCTTTGATGCCGTGTTTTGGAGATCGTCGCTTCTTCACATACCAATCAGCAGAAAGGAAGGCGTTCTAAAAAGAATGATGGTAACGCGCGTCATCTAGCCATGAGCTCATGCATGGGACTAATCTCATTACTTTGGTTAGAAATGGCTAAAACCAGGAGGTCAGTTTATTTCTATGGATCATTGCTTAGATGGTAAAGTGGATGATGTGGAGGGTTTTCAGAAGTATTTGGATCTTCTTGGAGTTGAATACTTGAACGTTGAATCGTACAAGAAAGTGATTTGTCTTCACGTGTTTTATTTATTAGCGCGTGTACTTAATTAATTCTAGTTGCTGGAAACAGTCGGTTTGAAAGAAATTTTTGTGAAAGAAGACAACGCTTTTTACATGAGAAAGACTGCCGAAGAGCTAGCCAGTGCAGAGAAAGCAAAGAGCGAAATTTTGAAGGTACTTGTAGTCATGTGTATACATAATTGACAGGAAAATTCTTTTTTAGCTCGTGCCTCAAGAGACTTATCAGGCTCAACAAGATTACTGGGTTGACAAGCGAAAATGGACGGAAGTTGGAGCCATGAATCACGTCTATTTTGTTGCTCACAAGTGATGGACGTGGGTACAGTTGCACTCTTTTTATTGTTTTTTTCGCGTCACATTGAGTGAAGTCTCTCGCAAGAAACGAGTCATTTACGCAGCGGCGCTGCTCCCTTTCGTTCCTTGTACGTACCCCCGCCGAGTAAACGCCCATGGGCGTTTGTAGAACTTTCGTTCAGAAAAGGGGGGTGGGCGCTTACTATGTGTTTGTGCAAACCTTCTACGTAGTAAACGCCCATGGATGTGTTGAAAACACTGTTTCATTTAGGGACCCGGTAATGCACACAACTAATACGGCACTGAAATGCAACGTAAAATTTTAGAGGTAATCTTCGAAGCGTTTTCCCCGTCCTTTCTGTGCTACTTAATCGCCGCGCATTCGAAACGTCGTACAATTAATCCGTATTGCTTACTAAAGTAGCCATCTGCAGGTGCGCGAATGATGCAATGTTCTGTATTTGGGCGGGCGTTTGCAAGGAGTGTAACTGATCCTAAAGGGGAGTGGGCGCTTTCTCGGGTGTGGGCGTTTACTCGGTAGTTCGTGGTCACCATTAGTTCCCGACTTCCCGTGCTCCGAGTGGGGCTATTATGAACGAATTTTACGATCTAGAAGCGATAATTTGTCGCGAAGCATTCTTCGGCGAAGGATATGGCGCTTTATGAAAACGTGGTTTTCTACCCGAATTATCTAAAACAATTGTTACCGCACCATTGACGTGAAAGAGGAATTCCTGAGCTTTCGTTTGATATATAGCATGCATGTATACGTTGAAGTGCGGCGAAGATACGGGGGTGTCCATCTTTAGCGCCGACGTCATTCGGGTAAAAACAGCCGAGGTTACGTAAACTTTTTGCGTCTGCATGCAAATGCGCAGTCGCAGAAACCCAAAACGCCTACCGCAGAATCGCCTTTCCTCTAGCTCTAAGATAAGGTATGGGGAAGCTCGAACGGTGGGATACTTACATCGTAGTGCTCGAACAAACAGGTGACCCTCCGGGACTGTCCATAATTGAGGACCCTCCCCTACACGTGAAGACTCATAGATGTACATGGTCCTGGTTACATTACATGCATAACCCAATTACCGTAGACTTGCGCACAGCCCCACGCACAGTAGTCTGCCATGAGCGATTATTACGATCGGAATCCAATACTGTGTCGCGAAGTGTTCTACGGGGAAGGATACAGCAGCGTAGGCGGAGAAGAGGTCTCAAAGGTACCCGACGTACTTCTCGATCACATGCCGTCCGACACGACATAACCAGACATCCGACACGACATAACCAGACATCCGAAACGATTCAAACTCCTTCGCGTTCTACGAGACTCACCCGCCGTCCCGGGCCGCGACGTACAGGAGACTATACTACAAAACAAAATATTTTTTTAGCTACCGCAGGAGTGTAACTAATTACTTCTTTCGTCGCGCAGATACTGGCCGGGTTCCTTAGGAAGAAATCCGATCTTAGCATTTTAGATGTTGGTTCTGGCCCAGGGGGTTTTGCATTCTTTATTGCACGAGTATGCCTATTGATTGCCATAAATGCTCGGTGTCAAGTAAAATGTGCAGACTCTGGAAGCCAATGTCATTGGCATTGACATCTCGGAGAACATGGTTACACTGGCTCAGGAAAGATTGGCGTGTTCAGATGTTGCTCAAAAGGTTAATTCAAGGCGAAAAGAATAGATGTACGGTAATTGGGGGTTCGTTTAGGTCAAATTTCAACTAAGCAATGTCGAAACCGTTGAATTTCCAGCAGAATGCTTTGATGCTGTGTTCTGGAGATCGTCACTCCTTCATATACCAATCAGGAGAAAGGAGGGCGTTTTGAGAAGAATGATGGTAAACGTGCTATGCGTCGATAAGAAAGACAACAATGAATTTATTGTTAGAAGTGGCTAAAACCTGGGGGCCAGTTTATTTCTATGGACCTCTGCTCAACCAATGATGTGGAAGATGGGCAGGGTTTCCAGCAGTACTTGGATTATCTTCATGCTGAATGCTTGGACGTGGAATCCTATGAAAAGGTGATTTGCCACATAAGTACACGGTGTTATTTTATCAATTCTAGCAATGTATAGTTACTGAAAAAAGTTGGCTTGAAGGAAATTTTTGTTAAAGAAGACAATAATGCTTATATGAGAAAGACCGCTGAAGAGATAGCTGATGCAGATAGAAGAAGGAGTGATATTTTAAAGGTGGTGCGCTATCTGCCGAATGTACTAAGTGTAATCTTTTCTGTTAATTAAGCTTGTATCTGAAGAGACGTATCAGTCTACTCTACAGTACTGGTTTGACAAGCGCAAATGGATTGAAGCTAGAGCCATAAGTCACGTCTATTTTGTTGCTCACAAGTGACAGAAGCGTGATCTTCTGTACTGTTTCTTATGTATTACTGAACGAGTTCTTCAGCCAAATGTCTTTGTTTCACTTATTGGGCCTTAACGTTTTGGATGCTGGTTGATGTTTTGAATTCTATGTTTCACAAATGTAGCTCCTGGTGATGCAGCAGATTAATTAATTAAGGTATAAATTTTGCACAATCTGAAACGCCAACGTCATTGGCATTGACGTCTCGGAAAGCATGAATAGGATCGTTATTTGGGTCAAATTTCAATTAAGCAATGTCAAAACTGTGAATTTCGAGGATCGCATCGCTCATGCATGAGCTCATGCATGGAACTAATAGTGAACAAAGGCGTTGCGTAGGTATCACGTGTTGTTCCACGTGATAACGTGCTAGTCCAGTCTCCCAACGCTACATGAGTGATTATTACGATCTGAAGTCAATATTGTGTCGCGAAGTATTCTACGGGAAAGGGTACTGCAGTACAGGCGGAGAGGAGGTCTCGAAGGTACTGCATGTACTGTCACCGGCGGAGGCCCGAAGACCGGTAATATTAGGCGCCTTATCACTTCTTTCGTATCTACGCAGATACTGACGGATTACCTTCGAAAGACGGCCTTAGCGTTTTGGATGTTGGTTCTGGTCCAGGAGGTTTTGCATTCTATGTTGCACAAGTATTATAGCCTTTGCAGTGTAGATTAATTATTTAATTAAGGAGTAAATTCCACAGAATCTGAAAGCCAGTGTCATTGGCATTGACATCTCAGAAAACATGGTTAGACTGGCTCAGGAAAGATTGGCGTCTGTTGATACATGTATTGCTGAAAAGGTTAATTTGAAACAAAAATAACAATAGATGTAATCAACCGATTGATCGTCATGGTAGGTCAAATTTCAATTGAGCAACGTCGAAACTGTTGAATTTTCAGCAGAAGGCTTTGATGCCGTGTTTTGGAGATCGTCGCTTCTTCACATACCAATCAGCAGAAAGGAAGGCGTTCTAAAAAGAATGATGGTAACGCGCGTCATCTAGCCATGAGCTCATGCATGGGACTAATCTCATTACTTTGGTTAGAAATGGCTAAAACCAGGAGGTCAGTTTATTTCTATGGATCATTGCTTAGATGGTAAAGTGGATGATGTGGAGGGTTTTCAGAAGTATTTGGATCTTCTTGGAGTTGAATACTTGAACGTTGAATCGTACAAGAAAGTGATTTGTCTTCACGTGTATTAGCACGTGTACCTAATCTAATTTTTCTAGTTGCTGGAAACAGTCGGTTTGAAGGAAATTTTTGTGAAAGAAGACAATGCTTTTTACGTGAGAAAGACTGCCGAAGAGCTAGCCAGTGTAGAGAAAGCAAAGAGTGAAATTTTGAAGGTACGTGTAGTCATGTGTATACATAATTGACAGGAAAAAAATTCTTTTTTAGCTCGTGCCTCAAGAGACTTATCAGGCTCAACAAGATTACTGGGTTGACAAGCGAAAATGGACGGAAGTTGGAGCCATGAATCACGTCTATTTTGTTGCTCACAAGTGATGGACGTGGGTACAGTTGCACTCTTTTTATTGTTTTTTTCGCGTCACATTGAGTGAAGTCTCTCGCAAGAAACGAGTCATTTACGCAGCGGCGCTGCTCCCTTTTGTTCCTTGTACGCACCCCCGTAAACTACCGAGTAAACGCCCATGGGCGTTTGTAGAACCAGAGATAAAATAGCGAGAACTTTCGTTCAGAAAAGGGGGGTGGGCGCTTACTATGGGTTTGTGCAAACCTTCTACGTAGTAAACGCCCATGGATGTGTTGAAACACTGTTTCATTTAGGGACCCGGTAATGCACGCAACTAATACGGCACTGAAATGCAACGTAAAATTTAGAGGTAATCTTCGAAGCGTTTTTCCCGTCCTTTCTGTGCTACTTAATCGCCGCGTATTCGGGCGTTTAAGGGGGGTGGGCGCTTTCTCGGGTGTGGGTGTGTGGGCGTTTACCTACGTCACCATTAGTTGCCCGTGCTCCGAGTGGCAGTCTGCCGAGTGGGGGCTATTATGAACGAATTTTACGATCTAGAAGCGATAATTTGTCGCGAAGCATTCTTCGGCGAAGGATATGGCAGCGTTGGCGGAGAAGAGGCGTCGAAGGTAGATGATATAATCAGTCGCCGCCGCCGCCGCCGTCTCGATCCCACTGACAGCGAAGACGCGGTTGCACTGAGGCTCGACGCTGGCGGACAGACCGACCTATTAGGCGACGGTTTCATGCCACGTCGTTGTAGTTCTTTGTTTTTCTATGCAGATACTGGCTGGATATCTTCGACCGCGGAAAGATGGGGGTCATCTCAACGTATTAGATGTTGGCGCGGGTTTAGGAGGTTTTTCATTCTTTATCGCGCGAGTAAGACCTGCAGCGTGAACGTGAATCAAACAATAGTAAAATGTGCAGACTCTGGAAAGCTAATGTCATTGGCATTGAGATCGATGAACCCATGGTTAAACTGGCTCAGAATAGATTGGCGTCTTCTGATGTTGCCGAGAAAGTTGGCTAATTATTCTAATTAGGGTGTAAACAATTGTTATGATCATATAGGTCAAACTTCAAGTATGCAATGTTGAAACTGCTGAATTTCCAGCAGAAAGCTTTGATGCCATGGTCTGGAGAGCATCGCTTGTTCACATACCAGTCAGCAAAAAAGAGAGCGTTCTAAAAAGAACAATGGTAAAAACCTGTCACCTTTTTGACCATTATGCTTTGGACAATGATCTTATTGCCTTTTGTTAGAAGTGGCTAAAACCTGGAGGCCAGTTCATTTCTATGGACCTCTGCTTAGCCAATAGAGCAGAAGATCTGCAGGGTTTTCAGGAGTATTTGGATTTTATGGGAATTGAATGCGTGGATATCGAATCCTATAAGAAGGTGATTTGACTTAGAAGAAACGTACTTGTTACTGTACTCATCAATTACAGATGCTGGAGGCAGTTGGTTTGAAGGAAATTTTTGCAAAAGAAGACAATGCGTTCTACTTGAGAAAGACTGTAGAAGAGCTGGCTAGTGCAGAAAAAGCAAAGAGTGAAGTTAAAAAAGTATGCTCCCAAAGAAGAGTCAATCGGGCGTACCCCGTTATAGCATGTATAATCGTTTTTTCTCTGTCAAGTGTGTGTCTGAAAGGACGTATCAGACTCAAGCAGAGTACTGGTTGAACAAGAGCAAATGGGTTGAGGCTGGAGCCATATGTAACGCCTATTTTGTTGCTCACAAGTGACGAAAATGAAACACTACTGCATGCATTCCTGCTTTTTTGTTTGTTTCGAGTCATATTCGGTGGGAAGTCTGAGTGTCTATTAATTTGCAGGACGGACGACCGGACGGACGAAAAAGCACCCTAATCCATAATCCGGGCACAATGCCGATGTCCTCCGATCAAGACCTTCCTCGCGAGCTTACGCGCGACGAAAGAGTCAAACTCGAACGAGACGTCAGCCTTGTATCAGAATTTTCAAAGCTCAAGCTTGATCGGGAAGCGAAGCGCAACTGGGATCTATTCTACAAGAGAAATACGACTCGCTTCTTCAAAGATCGTCACTGGACGACGCGGGAATTCGAAGAGCTGTGCTGCGACGCGACGTCGAACGAGACGACTAAAAGAGTCCTATTCGAAGTCGGTTGCGGCGTGGGAAACTTATTCTATCCCCTATTAGAAGAAGGGAGCCAGTTTTTCGTCCATGCGTGCGATCTATCGCCAAGAGCCGTACAGTTCGTCAAGGTTAGACGATCGAGAAAGCGACAAGATTCGATACAATGAATTTTCTTCGTACAGGAACATCCACTTTTTGACGTCAAAAAAGTGCACGTTTTTCAGTGTGACGTCACAGAATCTTCGCTGACCGACGAGATTGCTGCCGGAAGCGTTGACGTGGCGACAATGGTATTTGTGCTGTCGTCGATTAGCCCCCATAAGATGGCATGGACTCTCGAGAACGTCAAGAACGTTCTGAAAGTGGGTGGAACGTTGCTCTTTCGAGACTACGGCCTTTATGACTACGCCATGCTGCGATTCGGTCGAGGTCAAAAGATCGAAGAGAATTTTTACGTGAGACAGGACGGCACCAGGGCATACTATTTCTCTTTGGGTAACTACGACGACGACAACAATGCCCTGCCTGGGTAATCGTATGCATTTTAGAAAAACTGCGAGAATTAGCTACTATGGCTGGGTTCGAGGTCACAAGTTGCGAGTACGTCCACAGAGAGACTGTGAATAAGAAGGAAGGAATATGTGCACCCAGAATTTTTATTCAAGCGAAACTTATGAAGAACGTACCGCAAGCGAAAAGGTGACGGTGTACGAAGAGTTCAATTCTATTCTTAGGGACGACTCCGAGACCGAGTCAGCTTTTTTCGCGGCGGCGCAGCCACCTTTATATAGGTGAAGCCTCGTGCTACTATTTTTAGCCGACCAATGAGGTAATCGTCACGGCTTTACGCACGCTACTCGCTCTCTCCCAGCCTACATAAAGAGTCGAGCGCGATGCCCACTGCAACGCAGTACACTTGCTTTGCACATGGCAGGAGCTCAAGTAGACGTCTACGTCAAATTGACGAGCGGTCGCGTCGTTCCTCTCAAAGTTCTCGCGACCGACACGATCGCGTCGCTGTGCACGCACGTCGCCAGCGCCGACAAGTCCGTGCCGCTCGCTCGCATAGCGCTCAAGTATCTCGACAAGTGTCTCGACAAGTCGAAGACGGTCGCCGAGTACGGTATCGGCAAGGAGACGATTCTCAAAGTCGAAGTGCTCGCGTCGCGCGAGCTACGCGTCTACGTCAAACTCGATAGCGGTCGCGCCGTTCCGTTCACGATCGACAGCACGCGCACCGTCAATCAGCTCAAGAGCGCCATCGAAGATGCAGAAGACATCGCCAAAAATCGACAGCGCCTTTACCTCGGCTCGAGAGAACTTCGCTCGGGCCTTTCGACGCTCGAAGAGGTCGGAGTCGCGCAGGAAGCCGTTTTGAATCTCGAAGTGGCAGCTGAAGCAGCCGCCGTCGCCTCTGCGGCCGTTACTACTCCGGATCGTGTTCCGGAAATCGACGATGCGCGTCAACAGGTATGTATAGGAAACTTCGTATAATGACGTCATTTTTTAGTTTTTGTATTGTAGGAAATTCTTTCCAGTTTCGTTTCCGGTGTTGCCAGTTCGTCGAAACCGGTTGAAGTCGTCTTCTCGTTTGATACGACTGGAAGCATGTACAGTTGTCTCGATCAGGTGAACAATAATTCATTTGGGTATTGATTTTTTTGAACTAATTTTTCTTAGGTTCGATCCAAGTTGCGCGAGAGCGTTCAACGTCTTCTCCAAGACATTTCTCACATTCGCATCGGCGTCATTGCCCACGGCGACTATTGCGATCAGGATTCCAGCTACGTCTTACGTCATCAAGATCTCACATCAGACGTCAATAAGATCGTCAAATTCGTCAAGGACGTTCCCAGCACAGGTGGAGGAGATTGCCCAGAGGTACGGACAAGAGCGATCAAGGCGCAAAAAAATTGAATTTTCTCTCCTAGTGCTATGAATGGGTTTTGAGACGCGCTCAGCAGCTGTCTTGGCAACAGAATTCCGCCAAAGCTCTCGTCGTCATTGGCGACGCGACGCCGCATCCTCCGTCTTACACAGATCAGAGAATCAATTGGCGAGACGAACTTGAAACGTTGGTTCAAATGGGAATCAAAGTATACGGAGTCCAGGTAAGCATAACCTATATTTTGAGTATTTTAAATAAAATTATTTTTTAAATAGGCTCTTGGCAGAAGCGAGTCGGTGCCTTTCTATGAAGAACTGGCGGAGCGCAGTGGCGGTGCTTACATCACGTTCTCTCACTTCCAGCTCATAACCGACATGTTCTTGGCCGTTTGCTACAAGGAGGCGAGCGATGAACAGTTTCACGCCTATCAACTGGAGTTGGCCACCGAAGGAAAGATGACCGAGGAATTGGGTGACATATTCGAGGCAATCGAGAAAAAGGATACGGATAGTGAAAAGACGGCGGAGAAAAAGAAGGAAAAGGCAAAGAGAGAAATTTTGTTAATTATTAATATAGCGAAGTAGCGTTTTTGGTTTTTAGGAGAAAAAGAGACGGAATTTGTCGTCGCCCTGGTGGGATACGAAGTACGATAACTCCACATCTCCGCAATACACGTACGACGCGAAGAGAGACCACTGGAAATCCTGGTCATCAAAGCGATCAGCATCGACGTATTCTCCCGTGACTCCCGCCTTCAAATCGAGCGCGAGCGCGAAGAAAACAAAATCTAAATCCAAATCTCCGCACTACTCAAGCTCGGACTTATCAGAGATGAAGATAGTTGTAGCGGGCGCAGGCGGCGTTGGCAAGTCGGCGCTCACCGTTCAATTCGTCCAGGGCGTCTTTCTCGAAGAGTACGATCCGACGATCGAAGATTCGTATCGGAAGAGCTACTGCGTCGACGACAAACCGGTTCTTCTCGATATTCTCGACACGGCCGGGTCGGACGAGTTCACGTCCATGACCGACGTTTGGTATCGATGCGCCCACGGCTTTCTTCTCGTCTACGCCATCGACAATCGGTCGTCGTTCGACGAAATCGAATCCTTCTGGGAACGAATTTGTCGTGTGAAAGACGACGACGCCGACGACGCCGTCGCTTGCGTGCTCGTCGGAAATAAGACTGATCTCGATTACGATCGTCAGGTGAGCAAGAAGGAAGGCGAAGCGCTCGCACGTCGTCTCGGCGTTCAGTTCTACGAGTCGTGCGCGAAGGAGGGCGAGACGACGTCGCCTGCGTTCGACATGGTCGCTCGGCAGATCGGCGTCGACGCGACGAAAGCGAAGAAACGATCGTCAAAGAAGAGATGTTCTATTATGTGAAGAGGACGACTATAAAGTGTGTGTGTGTGCACGTCTCTGTGTCTTCTGTTTGATTCGTTTGTTTTCTTTTTTGTTCTTAGCTGGAGTTTTGAGCGGCTAGAGCGCTGCGCAGAGCGTTGAACTCTCTCACCCTGATACGTTGGCCTATATTACATTGCTATTTATCTACGCGTTGATGTGTTCACCTGAGCGCTGTGACTTTGATGAAACCATCGGCGTCTTCTGGATTGTAGCTGCCTCGTTTGTCCATGCTGCCGCATTGCCGTTATGGTGAAGACGTTTTCTATTATCTGAAGTCTCTCTTACCTCACTAGATCTTCGTTGTACAGTGACATTTTGGATTCTCTGGCTTTCACGTACACCTTCATACGATCGGTCAGTTACAGGACCAACGTCACGGAAAAATCTCCCTAACGCCTACCTGGCCTTTGAAGAGTGATAGGCGAACTTTGCCTTCAACGTGCTCCTGACTCTTGTCAATGCAAAATCTGAAGCAAAGATCCTTCCATTTCAAGCAGCCTAGCCGGTCTATGAAATTGCTCACCTGACAAATTCACACTCAGGAGCCCACCAAAAGCCTGAGAGAAGACGACGTCTCGACAGATTCACGCAGAAGCAAGAACTTGCCTTGGTAAACTTGTTCAGCAAACTTGATGCACAGTCCCTGCTTCACTTTTCTCAACTCTCTGTCGAGGGTCACGTTCTCGATATCCAAATGAGCGACCAAAAGGATATAGCCACCGGGCGTCTCATAGACTCCTTCGAAAAAAAAAACCGGGATCAAGATCAAGGCAGAACAAACACTGACGACTACACCTCTGCTCTTCATTCCAATGAAGCGATTCTCGACAATATCAATTCGTCCAACGCCGTGACGACCCCTTCAATGAATTGAATGGTTACAACTATGAGTGTGCGCGCGATTCGGCTTCTCACTAACCCCACTTCATTTAGATACAGAAACAAATCTAATGGCTTTTCCTTTGTCGTCCCATCGTCGAGATTGGAGACCTTGACGGGAATGCCTGGACGGCACTAGAACTAGGAAACGCTACGGGAGGATCACTCAACGGCTTTTACCATTTTTGAATTCAATCTCGATATTTTCTGGCTACGAAAAGAAACGACGAGCTAGGTACAGACGTGCAACTTTTCGCGTTATTCAGTCTAACCTTATCTGGCCACAATTCAGAATGACAAGTCATCTTGAAGATGCGTTCAGGAGGAACCGCCTGAAGTGGACGTAGAGAGAGAGGAAGGAATTCACGCGTCAGTCAAACATACGGCCGGATTCTCCAGAATTCCTCCTTCGTAGCTGATATGCATCAAATTTTCGTCACAACTGTAAGGACTCTCCTTGGTGACAGGCAAGGGAATATTTCTCTCCTACACCCCACAAAAAACGCTCTCGTTTTTCACAGACGAATTTATTGCAAAAACCTCGGCATATTTAAGCAATCCTGTGCGCCCCTCGAACCGCTTGTAAAACTCCGGCATTCTCCACGGAGCAATCACCTTGTGGAAGAATTGAAGAAAAGGGGAAATTCAAATTTCATCGCATCTCCAAACCTGGACTTCCGGATAAAGAGCATAGAACGTCATCTCGAAGCGAATCTGATCATTGCCCTGGGGAAAAAGAAAAGAAGAAATCGATCGGTGTCGAATGACAAGTGAGTCAAAGTTCCGTTTCCCACCTTGCCTGTCGCGCCGTGAGACACGTACCGCGCCCCTTCGCGTTTCGCTATTTCGACGTGCCGCCTCGCAATACACGGTCGCGCCAGAGCTAGGTATAGGGAAGTGTGAGGGCACTCGTTCGACTGTATCGCGTAAACTTTCCGTACACGATCCGAGCTGATAACGATCTTCGTAGAGGGCGTTTGCTTGGACGGCCGGAAAGACGAAATCGACGACGAATTGCTCTCGTACGTCTTCGATGTAGATCTACGGAGGGAGAGGGGTGAAAAGGCGATTAGGGAGGCACGTGCAGGCCACTTGGAACGAGTGTGAAGCGCATTTGCGAAATGCGACGGCGGTGCGATCGTCGTCAAAACAAGGAAAATGACTCTGACCTTTTCCGCTCCGAGGCTGAGCGCTTTTTTGCGAGCTGCTTCCATGTCTTCCTTCTGCCCGACGTCTGCCTGCGCGACGACGAAATAAACAAGGTGGGCGGAGAGCTTGGGGCTCCGAGTCGAACCATGTAGCAAATGACTTGAAAGCCTTGCTCTTTGAGCCAAACGAGAATGCAAGACGTGTCGAGACCGCCGCTGTAGGCGAGTATCACGCGCTTCTCGTCACTCATATTCTCCTCCTCCTCTCTCTCCACTCTCGTTATGAGTGCAATGTGCAAAAGGAAGCTTTGTATATATGAGATTTCGTAGCAATGACGTCGTTGGCTCGTTGCTATTCTGTTCACTCCCGGATTTCCGTGCTCGCGCAGGTTCTCGATGGAAAATGCAGTCGACGACTCTCTCTGCAGCGGCGGCGTCAAATCCGAGGCCAACTCTTCGCCGGAAATGGGTTCCGGCGATCGCGAGACGGCGGAAGCGGAGTCTGCTCCGTTGCACCCGTTTTGCTTCGAATCTGATCATTTGGCGTTGAAGAACAATCCGACGTAGAGCGAACGTACTCAGCAAGAGCTTCCCAATTTGATTGGTGCATCGTAGCTATGGAAAACTAATGAGGTCTCTGGTTGCCTTAGAAGCGCAAAGAATTCAAGCTGCCAAGGTAGACCCTAGGATACGATACATCTTCATGTTTCTTTTCTCATGAATATTCGACGCTAAAGGACTTGGAAAAGTTGCACGATCTGCAGCAGAAAGCGCTAAGCGATCCATTGAACTTCATTGAAATATTGAGATCACAAGTAGAAAGTCGCGTGTTTGTGTAGAGTTTTTAATATTTTTTGTATCAGCCGGGTGCTATTGAGAAAGAGATACCTCGCGAGCAGAAAATAGTTGAAATACCGGCCATTGATGAAGATGTGGGAAGAGCTGGTCAGTGCACGTTGTTCATTAGGGAATTTTCTATTTCGGAGCTCTGTAGGTGCCCACAGTCACAGTAGTGCTGACTCTGATAAGGTAAATATTATAATTAAAATTTTAGTATAACATTTATTTAGTTATTCAAATTGATTGATTAATTAATTGCAGACATTTACAGTGACCTTTACTATAATAATGTACTTGTATGTTCAGGCTGAGTTAAAATTAGGAGAGAAAATTCGAGGAAAATTGTACGATGAAGGAAAGCACGTTCGTTTTAATCAGCCTTGGTCAGCAGAAGAACAGGTGAAGACAGAGACAGAGTGAATATGACAAATTATGTATCTAAAACAAGGCAAAACTTGATGCTCTTCTTGTCCAATATCCAACCGAAGCGGTAGAAACAAAGCGATGGGAAAAAATTGCAAAGCATTTAAATCGGACACCGCGACAGGTGCAGTGAAATTTCATTTGCAGACGCGACTTGCTCTATTGTTCTTTCAGGTAGCGAGTCGCGTTCAAAAATATTTTATTAAACTGGTAAAAGCCGGACTGCCTATACCAGGTAGACTGCCTAATCGTCATGTAGCTCGAAAGGTGCAATAGGAAATCTCTTGTTTAATTAATAGCATTTGTTTTTAGTTGAAAAACGGAGCATATCGAGTGCTTTCAAAACCGTCTACCTTCTTCTCTTCTCAGAAGCCAGAAGTCCTCATGAATGAAACGGAACTTTTAGAAGACGACTTTTCAATGGGAGGAGGAGGAGGAGGAGGAGGAGGAGACGGAGAAGGCCGCAGCCACAATGACTGGGACATGCTCAGTCAAAACGATGAAAATGATAATGACAATGAGGAGGAGGGGGAAGACGACGACGAAGATGACGACAACGACGACGACGACGATGACGACGTTTCAGCAGCAAGTCAAATGCCTTCCCCAAGGCAAGTTGAAGTTGGACTCGATCAACGTCTACGTGAACTGATCCAAGAGGATTCGTCGCTCGCCGAAACGCAAGAATATAAGGAACTACGTCAATTGCAGAAACTCCGCGAACAGAAAACACGCGAATTCGTCGATCAAGACTACGGAAATCTCGGCTACAAACAACGTCAGAACTATCTCGATCCAAACTATCAACCGTCAGCAAAACAAAGTCCTATTTACAAAAAACCCCTCTAAATTTCTGAAAAATCACAATCCTTTCCTACACCCGAAAAAAGTTGGTTACGAAAAGATTTTGACGACGACGACGACTCTCCTAACGGTCGAGCGAGAAACGATTCCGGTCCGTCAAACTCTTTTTTCAGTTGACCAGTGATCGTCTGAACGACGGTACAGACGTAGAACGCTTGATCGGTCTCGAGCAGCACCCAGACAAAATTCCCCGATCCGAGACGAACCTCGTAACCGAATGTCTCGCCGTCGTCAGTCGACGTTCGCCAACGTCGAATGCGTTGCCACACGACGAATAATAGTCTCTCTCCGACGTCGTCGAAATCGCGAGAAATTTCGAGTCCCGTCTTAGCGACGGTTAGCTTCACTCGAAGGCCTTTTTCGAGTCGGCGGCGATCGTCGGCGTCGAGAACGACGGGCTCGGCGAGTCGACAGCGCGTCAATTCGATCGTCGCGTAGCCGTTCAATTCGTGGCAGAGAAACAGGTACTGTTTTTGCACGGGAAAGGCCGGATCGCAGTAAGATTCGAGCTCGGCGATTTGGTCGTCGGAGGGGCGCAACTTACCGCGTTCGACGTCGTCGCGCGCCTCGTGAAAGAGAAGGCGCAGGGCGACGTCGTCGCGATTGGCGAGCTTTCTTTCGATCGATATCGTATCGATCGGTATCCACTTTCGCAGGACGAGGCAATCGACGTCGGCGACGTCGATTTCGTCGTCGTCGGCGTAAACGCGCGCGGGACGACGCGGTTCGCGTTCGCGCGCGAGTGCGAAGTGCTTTGCGCTCGCGTTCGAGAGGCCCGCGTCGCGACAGGCGGCGAGGAGAAGATCGCCGGCTTTCGCGCCGCGTCGCCAGTCGACGTTCGCGACGCTCCCGTCGACTACGCGGATTCGAATCGCGGCGTTTGACATTTTTGATGTCAGTCCGGGAATTTTTTCATCACACCTGGTACGCAATGTATATGCTATATGCATACATGTAATACATCTATGCATACATGTACGCAGACACACACTCATGTACGCTAACACAAAGTCGCTTTTTTTCTCGTCGCCGCGATTATTTATTAGTCCCAGCGTTCGTGTTTCTGTCCGATGAGCGTCGTAATGACAACGTCTATTGCCTGCAGTTTTTCGCACTTGGGAGGCAACGGGCACGTCTTGAATTTGACGTGGTCGCCTTCTTTCGGTACATAGTCGCCATCGATGCTAAAGAATGCGTAATCAAGCCTATTTAATTATTTTATCACACGACGTGTACTCGGAGATGTGAACGAAAATTCCTTCGCCTCCCTCTTTAGGAGCAATAAAGCCATGCCCGTGGCTTCGATCGAATTTTGATATGACGCCCGTTCTTACTGGTCCTCTCGCCGCGCTAATCGATCTAAGAGAAAAGGGGCGTCGTTTTCCTGCGGACGCCTGCACGGTGCAAGCCCTCACGTTGCTTCGGGACGCAAATGACGAGTCGGAGTCGGACTCGGAACCCTAAAGGGTGACTTTGGTCGCTGCTCTTCCAAAGACATGGCAATTTGGTTTCGTCAATACCCCGGATTCGAGCTGCGGTTTACGGTGACATGACGCCGCGACAGTCGTAACTGGCTACGGTACAACCACTGCACTGTCACGTCAAGAATAGTGTGTAAGAGACTCGTTTATTGTTTTATCGAAATGGCAGCAGATTTCATTGAAAAACTGCGCACGTTAGCTCGTTGGTTTCAACAACTAAGCTTCTAGCTGTTTCTCGTCGATTCTTCGCGATATTAGTCATTCACGAGAACTGCAGTACACTGACATTAGCTAAAAAGTGAGGCTTCTCGGTCGATCATGTCCGAAATGTCGAAACGAAAGAACGACGACAAGAACGACGACGTAGCATCGGCAAAACAAGCCAAACTGGACGACGATCAGCTGCCAGAGAAAGCAAACGATGATCTAGAACTAACCGATCTCCCGACAGACGTCCTCGTACGCATCGTCGATTATCTTACGATGCCGGACGCACTCAAGTGCGAGCATCTCCACACGAAACTCGCCGACGCCGTCGCACTCTCGCTGCAAATCCGACGCGAAATCGACGTCACGTCGACGACGTGGTCGAACGACGTTCCGCCGTCGCTCGACGACGCGCGCTTTCGTCGTCTCGTCGCCCGCTGCCCGAACGTCCGCGTCCTACGCGGCCTTCACACGAACGAGACGTGCACGCCGAAAGAGCTCGCCGACGGCAAGCATCGACTCAGCGCCGACGGCGTGCTTCAAGCGATCGACGCCTGCGAAAAATTGACGTCGATCTCCACGTCGTCGTTGCGCGTGCTCGACGCCGTTCTGCAAAGGCGACCGACGATTCGCATACGAGGTCACTTTCGAAATCGTCGCGGAACGTTTCCCGCGCCCGAGTCGAGTCGTTTGACGATGCCGGCGAATGCACTTCTCACGCAGATCTCGCTCGTCGGCGTTCGCGTGCCACGACTCGTTGCCATGACGGGCGTCGCCGAACTCAATCTCAAGTGGATCGTCTTCGAAGACGCCGAACCGTTCAAGGATCTGAGCACGCCCGACTTGCAATTGTTCTCTATGAAACATTGCCGTTGCTATGGCGACCGTGACGTCATTTACAAACCGCTTTTTGAGTCGCTCGCCGACGCCGTTCATCTGAGTCGAATGGACGTCGCTCGCGTGCCGTTTCCCGAGGGTTGTCTGCGAGCCGTTGTCGAGGCGAAGGTTCAGGAGCAATGTTTTCAGTCGCTCACGAGCGTCGCCATGTCGTCGTGCTCGCGCGCCGGACCCGCCGATCTCTTCTTTCCCGTTCTCACGTCGCGACACGCGCTCGAACGTCTGCGCGTTCAGCCGTCGCTCTCCGACGACGTCTTCTTCGCTCACGTTCAAGCGGCAAGCGTTCCCTATTCGCGCTTGACGACGCTCGAGCTCGGCTATCGCGACGACTTTCCGTCGACGCTCGACGAGTGGACGGAGGAGCGGCTCGTCGAGCACGGTCTCGAGCCGTATACGATCGTCGATTGTCCGCTGACGGACGTCGGAATGAACTGCGCGTTCGTCTCGTTGAAACAGCTGAAGAATTTGCACGTGTATCGCGCTCCCGCGCTCGTTCAGCCCGACTACTGGATTCAAAGTGGGGGCGATTGCGTCGGCAAGTTTCTTCGCGATCTCACGCTGAAGGAATGCCGACGAATCTCGAGTGTCAGCTTGGGGAAATTCATATCGCGATTGCCCGCTCTTCAGACGCTCGCGCTCGATTGCGTCGGGTCTCCGGTCGCCGACATGGTCCAGACGTCGTCGCCGATTGCCGCGCAAGCCGTCATAGAGGCGCTTAGTTTGCTAGAATTCGAGAACAGCGCCGAGCCTACGAGTCGACTGAGACTTTCAAGTCAATCCTTGACTACAGTGACGATTGTGAATAGTTCATATGCCGGCGTGGACGTCGTCGATTGTCCGCTGTTGGAGAACTTTACTGTGATGCGTTGTGCGTCGCTGAACGGACTTTCGTTTGAGAAGGCGCCTGTCACTCGCTGCAAAATCATTGAGTGTCCTCGGTTGAAGCCGTCCGGATTTTTACCGAGTTTCGCTCGCCTGGCGCCCGTGAGCAGTCGCTTGATCATCTATAATTGCGCGCCGGAGAGCGTCGACGAGGCCGATATCGAACGGTTAGCTTTCTCTGAAGCCTGCGATTACCACGTGGCTGTCATTTACGATAAAGTGTGTCCGCTGTCAGTGCGCACTGACTTGAGGATGAGAACGTGGATGGAAATAGTTGACGAATTGAACGGTCTTCTCCTTAACGAGGGCTTTCCCAAAGCCGTTTATCCTATAGAAACCACGACAACGACAGCGGATTATTTATCTTTTGCAGATAAGACCGAGCCGGGAAAAGTCGACAGTGAAGATTCTAAGCCAGATAAGACTAGTGCTACTGTCACTGGTAGTGGGGACGACGATTCCGCTACTACTACGAAGAAGAAGACTGCAGTCAAGAGGCGGGGAAAGGCTAAGGGAGGCGACAAGGAGACGAAGAAAAAGAAAAAGAAACGCGTTGAACTTCCTTCGAAGAGTTCCATGGAGGTGAGATGCGGTCGTGAGGTGTGGCGTTACGAGGGAATAGCAAAGATTGACGGTGAACTGGGCGATTTTGTATACGTCGGCGATATTCCGTGGATCAAGGAACTAGCGGAGACCAAATTGCTGAGACACTGGAGAGAAGCGGGCGCTTTTGCTCCCACCGTGCCTCCGGTTCCCGTTTTGAGACCGGAATTCACTGTTGCCGACTGCAAGGAAAAACTGAAGGATGTTATTGAGAAGCGGAAAGGGGAAGGCAAAGGAATACTCGAACGGTGTCTGACTTTTGTGGTAAGCCCAGCAAAAGTCGAGGAACAGTTATTTTAGTACTTTTCTCTTCTGAAGTTTGTGTTGATTTTCTACATTCAATAGTAATCATCGGGCTCACGTGCGTCGCAATGGACACTCTGCGCATGCCGTCTGTACATGCTGCAACGTTGGGTCAGACGCTTTACTCTTCTGGACCTTTTACCTCGTTCGTTTCGTGCACTCGACGCAAGCAAAATGAGTTCGACGGATTCAGCGCGAGATCCGGCAAAGAAGAAGGCGGAAAAAGAGGCGAAGAAACAGGCGAAATTGGAGAAATTCGCCAAGAAAAAGGAGGCCAAGTTATTCGCTCCCAAAGAATCAAAGGTACGCAAGCAAAAAAGCACGTTCGCGACAATAGTGAGTCTCGATTCAGTCAAAGGCGAATGAAAAGAAGTCGACTTCGACGAAACAAGAGACGGTCATCGAATACAAGCCAACTCATCCTCCAGGAGCGAAAAAAGGTGATTCGTCGATTGATTTAGGTCTTTTCTTACATTTTGCGCGTACTTTAGACGTCGCGACGCCTCTGCCGGAGAGCTATCACCCGAAATACGTCGAAGCTGCTTGGTACGCCTGGTGGGAAAAGCAAGGATTTTTCAAGCCCGAGTACGGGGTACGACTCACTGCTATATATTACGTCACCCGAAATCTGGCTCTTTTAGAGATCAAGTGCTCACGTGGAGAATCCAAAAGGAAAGTTCATGATTTGCATTCCGCCTCCGAACGTGACGGGTTCTCTGCACTTGGGTCATGCTCTGACAGCTTCCATACAAGACTCACTGACGCGATGGTAGAGATTCCTCCCTTATTCCTATCGCAATGTATTGACGATTGGATTTCCCAGGCATAGGATGCGAGGTGAGACGACCCTATTCAATCCCGGTTGCGATCACGCTGGAATTGCCACGCAGGCACGTGGACGGGGCAACGAATCAAATCTAATAAATATTTAATTTTAATTCGTCTTGGGGCTTAGGTTGTCGTCGAGAAGAAGCTGGCTAAGGAGCGCGGCATCAGCCGACATGATTTGGGTCGCGATACCTTCGTGGACGAAGTGTGGAAATGGAAAAACGAGTGAGAAAAAAATCCTTTTGCGTGTAATCGCGTGCTTGAAGTACAGCAAACGTTAGGAAAGGCGATCGAATTTATCATCAACTTCGACGCATGGGAGGATCATACGACTGGGATCGCGTTTGCTTCACCATGGATCCCGTACGGAATGTAAATGAATTAATAAGTGAATTAATAATTGATTTTATTCAGAAACTTTCTCGAGCCGTCGAAGAGTCGTTTATTCGACTGCACAATGAAGGAATCATCTACAGGAGCATTCGCCTGGTGAATTGGTCTTGCAAGTTGAATTCCGCCATATCAGACATTGAGGTTTGAATGTGCTACTATTCTCCGATACGCGTATTGCTTGATTGGAGTTCGCTCTAGGTCGACAAGAAGGAGTTGACGGGACGCACGTTGCTGTCTGTTCCGAATTACGACGAGAAAATCGAGTTTGGCGTTTTGGTGTCGTTTGCCTATCCCGTTGCCGACTCAGGTAAATACAACACATGACCGCTATATGTGCAAGTACAATGCGCGGTGGTCATTTTTTAGATGAACAAATTGTTGTTGCCACTACGCGCGTGGAGACGATGCTCGGCGACACGGCCATTGCCGTTCATCCAAACGATGAACGATACAAGGTTTGACTTAATAAATAAATTCAATCGGTGATGATATCATGTGACTTCCCTCTCCCCAGCATCTTCACGGAAAGTTCGTCGTTCACCCTTTTCGAAACGAGCGCCTGCCCATTGTCGCGGACGAATTTGTGGACATGGAATTTGGCACAGGTGTGTGAATGATAAGAGAAAAGTTGTGCGGAGAGATGAGCCCTTCTCCTCCTCTCGTTTCTTCTCTTAGGTGCTGTGAAAATTACTCCAGCTCACGATCAGAATGACTACGAGATTGGAATGCGTTGCAAATTGCCTTTTCTCAACATTTTCACCGACGACGGCGTCGTGAATGAACAGGGCGGACAGTTCAAGGTGAGATATTATGACCATTCTGCTACCACGCTACAATCGAATCTTATAGGGAATGAAACGTTTTCACGCGCGCACCGCCGTTCTCGACGCTCTGAAAGAGAAGGGATTGTATCGCGAGACGAAGGACAATCCCATGGTTGTGCCGACGTGCAGCCGATCGAAAGACATCATTGAGCCACTGATGAAGCCCCAGTGGTATGTCGATTGCGGTAAAATGGCGAAGGAAGCAATTGAGGTTCTTATAAGATAAGATCGAACGCTTGCGTCTTGTGTAACTCTTCCGCCCGCATATCTAGGCTGTCAAAAAAGGAGATTTGAAAATTATACCAAAGATACACGAAAAGACGTGGTATCATTGGCTGGAAAATATCAAGTACGTGCCAGACCTATTTCACAGTTGTATTACTTGTTTCTTCTTATTTTCAGGCCGTGGTGCATCTCACGACAGTTGTGGTGGGGTCATCGGATTCCTGCCTATTTCATTTCGTCCGACGACGACTCCATACCTAAAGGCAGCGTAAGAAAACCCTTCGGAGACCGCTTGACGTTGTAGTAGACGATATCTCTTCTTTAGGAAGACGATAATAAATACTGGATTAGGTATGTTACCTATCTAAATCCGTACCAACGCGCGAGCCTTTTGTCTAGTGGTCACAATGTTGATGAAGTGAAAGAGAAAGCGTCGACTCGATTTGGTGTACCCAAAGAAAAGATTGTGCTCAAACAAGGTATAGGGGAGAGGCTCCTCCATTTGATTTCTTTTAATAGTATTTTTATTCGCATCAGATGAAGACGTTCTCGATACGTGGTACTCTTCCGCTCTGTTTCCTTTTTCTATATTTGGCTGGCCGGACCAAGTTCTCATTATTTCGAAAATTTTGAGAAATAACGGCATCTTTTTTTTTCTTAGACGGACGATCTGAAAACGTTTTATCCTGGCACTCTGCTCGAAACGGGGCACGACATTCTCTTCTTTTGGGTTGCCAGAATGGTGTTTTTTGGCCAGAAACTGATGGAGAAACTACCCTTTGGTGAAGTAAGTCATTCCTCCCAATAATGATGGGTGGCCTGACTGAGGTCGTCGCATTCAGGTGTATCTTCACGCCATGGTGAGAGATGCGCACGGAAGAAAGATGAGCAAAACGCTCGGCAACGTCATTGATCCTATTGACGTGATAGAAGGAATTTCTCTAGAGGTGCCAAAGTGCAGTCCATTTCACCGAGACTTTTTTTCTTATTGCGGGTGTTCTCAGGGCCTCCACCAGATGCTCGAGAAGGGAAACCTTGATCCGAGAGAAATCGAAAAGGCGAAAGCCGGCCAGGTACGCGAATCAAATGAACCAGACGAAACCGCAATGTTCATCGCGTAGAAACAAGATTTTCCGGACGGAATTCCCGAGTGCGGAACGGATGCACTACGATTTGCCTTGTGCGCTTATACGTCGCAAGGTGAGAGCGTGTCGTCAGTCTGCTTTTGCGACGTCGAATCCGCGTCTATAGGACGAGCCATCAACTTGGACGTGGGTCGCGTGGTCGGCTATCGTCATTTCTGCAACAAACTGTGGAATGCAATGAAATTTTCCCTTCGAGCATTCGGACCTGAATTCAAGCCAAATTCTACGGAAGAGGTACACATTGTAGAAGAGTCTGACTAAAAACATTCAACTCAACCGCTTTAGCTTTCCGGAAAAGAATCCCTCGTTGATCAATGGATATTGAGTCGACTTAGCGCCACCGTGAGCACCGTCAACGCGGGTTTTCACGACTACGATTTCTCAGCTGTCACGTCTATTTTATACAACTTTTGGCTATATGAACTCTGCGACGTTTACTTGGTGAGGTTTCAAAGGGGATTGGGGTTGTTGTAGTAATGCACAATGAATTGACGTAGGAATGCTTGAAACCGGTTTTGAAAGACGCCGATAAAGAAAGTCTCGCCGCATCGCTCAACGTCTTGTGAGTGGGACTCCCTTTTCCTTTCCTAGCAGTTGTAGCTAAAAACTTCTTTTCCGTACAGGTATACCTGCTTGGATACCGGACTTCGTCTTCTGCATCCGTTCATGCCTTTTGTCACGGAAGAGTTGTATCAAAGGATACCAAGGCGTCGGCCCGATTGCCCGCCAAGCATTTGCGTCACTCCTTATCCCGAGAATGTCAGTTTAGAATCAAGCTGTTTCTCTATGTTTCCATCTTTCTGTCTCTCAGACGGCGTTAAGCAATTCTCAGCTGGAAGAAGACTTCTCCTTTGTCCAAGATGTTGTTAAGACAACGAGAAACGTGCGCCAGGATTATCTGACGCCCAGAGCTAGACCTCACGGTAAGCATTTGCTATTTGTCTTTCTTCAGCGATTTTATATTTCGACATATACTGTAGTCTACTACGTCTGCTCTGCTCCCCCCGTCGCAAAACTGTTGCAAAGATTCGAGTTGGCTCTGACAACTCTAGGCTATGCTGAAGAGTAAGTGTGATTATGCGGTCTAGTGTGCACTTGACTTTTTTGTTCAATTAGGATTCACTGCTTGGTGGATGAGAAGGCTCCTCCAGGATGTGCTGTTGCTACAGTCGAGGATAAATGTGAAGTTCATCTACTGATAAAGGTATGAGCTCATACGTTTTTGGTGTAGCTACTATGGTTGCGGTTTTTTTGTGCAAAGGGTCTGGTAGATGTTGATAGAGAGATTCAGAAGCTGGAAGCGAAGAAGGAGAAGGTGTCCGCGAAATTGCAGAAATTAAACGAGGCAATCAGTGCTCGTGACTATCTGACAAAAGTGCCTGAGAACGTTAGGCAAGGCAATGACGAAAAAGTAAGATCTACTTCATTTATTCTGTTTTCTTGATAAATGCTTTGTTATTAGATACAATTGAATCAGACTGAATTGGAAAACATCGTAAAAGCTATTGAACGATTCCAGCTAATGCAGAAGGAGTGACGTTTTCTGACTCGTTAGCGTGTGAAGTTTGAAATGTTCTTCTTATCACGGTACTCTACGTCGCACTATCTATGGTCGCACCTCTCCCTTCCTGTTTGACAGACCTCATGACGTGACTAATACCCGTACTGTACTATTCTTACGCCACGTGCCATCCGAAGGAGAGCTTCTCTAGGTGCAGAATAAAAGGTGAATTCGAATCGATCGCATAACGTAGAGCTAAAGTAGTTGCAGTCCATCTTTGCTGCGAGGTCCCTGCGGAGGAGACCCACGAAAAAAGCCGTGCTGGGACATTGGCGAGTCTCGTCGTCTGCCCATTGCAAAAACAAACTCTCCAAGCCGTTTCACCACGCTTCTCTCGACTCGTCTCGATGTTTCATCTTTGCAGGACTCCGCAGCGTGAACGTGAGATGACGCCATGAGCGCATGAACAGAACTATTTATTGGTTTTGAGATCATCCGTGTACAAACAAACGGTAAGTGTTCGCCATCGCAAGGATGATACCAATGCTGGGGCTCTATTACCAAGGAGTTTGCACAATGAACAGGTGGGAATACAACAACGTTTTGAACGTTTGCAAAGGTCAGAAAGTCTCCTCCAGTCCTAGAGGGCCCTAACATGAGATTACGTTGTAACTTTGCGCAGACCCAATTGTAAACATTTTATAGCAACAGGACTCGATGATGAGATGCTTGCCTCTTTCAGATAAGAGAGGACACTTGTCTCTTTCAGATAAGGAGAGGACACAACGACGAAGAGACAACTGCTGGTTTGCATGGGCTTAGACGAAGAAAATATACTCGCCTTGCTTGCTCGCTCACTCAGGCTGAGGCGAAGAGCAGAAGAAGCGGAGAAAACGACGGATTTTTTTTGTAGTCTTAGGTAACTAAGGAGGCATGTGGTGTAGTAGGCACATAACATGACTCGCACGCCCGCTCCCATGACGCGCTAGGTAGGCAGATAGGTTAGTTTAGGGCACCGGCGGGGTGGTGCACCCCGCGTGCGCTGCCGCCGCCATGGAGAAAAGAATAGAGTACAGAAATTTTATTTCAATAAAAATAAAAAAACAAGCAGATCTTCCCCTCTCTTTCGTGGGCAGTTTTTGTTGACGGGGTCTTGCCCAGGACCCCGGAGCAGTTTTTAATGATGGGGTCATGCTCAGGACGTCAAAGCCCTATCAATGAATATTAGTAGACAACAGACAATACGTTCTATGCGTACCTGCCATCTTCATGTCCTTGTTTTTTGATCCAGGAATACGTTGATCTTTTGACTGTGTATGCCTGCTAGAAGACGCTTGCAGACACATCTTTTGCTGTAGGCGTTGTTCTCCTGGAGAGACTTCCAATAAGAATGGCAGCCTCGAATAGGAGATGCACGCCGTGAGTGGGCAGTTTTTCTTCTCGGGGCCGCACAACCACTTCAGTAGCTGATGTAGGCCTGCCCAGGAGACGCTGGCCTTTTAGACGTTATGGCCTCATACCAAGAGGAGGCATACAGGCAGTTTAGAAGACTGCAACTATAAGGAAGTTGCAAGTCTTCGTGGTCCCGCAGTTGGACCAACCCGTCCTGCCGAGGACGTTGGGACCGCGGTCTACCTCGTCGTCGTCGTTTTCTTCTTCTTTGCACCCACAATCCACTCTATAAAACAAAAGAGACAGCGCTATAGTCAATGAGCTACAGTAGGAGAATAGGGGCAATAGGGCGCTCAAAATTTGGAGGCGGAGCGAGGGACTGAAGAAATCAAACTCAAATTGATCGCAATGCGTCTTCTCAAAAGACCCCTTTTCCCAAGAAAAAGTCACGCTCGCTTTGCGAGCAGTGTACGCGACTAAGGGCTGAGAATTACGGCTCTATAACCGATGTCGGATGCGGGCGCGTCGTTCTGAAGACTGCCGCGTCATCAGATCGGGAAGAAACGATCAAATTCGGCAGAAATTTGCCGAGAGGGGCCCCCATCGTTTCGCGTTGGCGTTTTCAGTACCTTTGAGCTTCTTTTGTACTCGTTCTGCTTCTCGTTTGCGGCGATGGTCGAAGAAAGCGACGCAATTGTTGCCGACAGAGTTCGTAGCGCACGTTTTTTCCAGCGGCGATAAAAATAGACCTAAAAAAAGGCAAATGAAATCTGTTCAATCTGCCCGTGTACGTACCTTTTTGCCATGCGTTCGTATTAGCGTGATCCAGGCTGCACCACGCGGAGGTTCGAACGCAGTTGCAGCCCAAAAATGTTGGAAGCGAGACCTTGCTTCAACGGCTCAAACACGACCGGTACGGCCTGGATCGAGAACGGCTCTCCCACACCGCCCCCCCGACCGCGTCGTACCGGGGCCCCAGAGAGGCCGTAGACTTTCGCTTAGATTAGGAAACGAGCCTACCGTGATGAGAGAGGAATTACGAAGCGATCGCCAAGTCCACCAATAGAGGGTCAAGCGTTCGTTGTCCTGGGGGTCAGGTCATCTTCAGGGTATAGATCGTATAAACCGAGTGAGGAAATACCACGAGACACTGGGCCCCCACACGTTTCTTTGGCAGTAAGTGGCAAACCTTAGCCAGACGCCCGCTCAGCATAACGCGGAACGCCTGACTTCACGAACCAAGCCTTTCAACGACCTTATATGACCCCCAGTGCCGATCTTAGCGCCGCAAAGCGACGCCCGTCCACTGCGCCTGACAGTTTCGGTAAGGATCGACAAAAGACGACGACGCTTTGGTGACCAACCATCAGCTTCCCCAGCTCACGATCAACCTCTAGGGTTCAGCCCGTTGGCATCCCCCACCTAACGCAAGACTGAAGATCGTGCGTGCGCCCGTCGCTTTTATATGGCCCATTCACGTGATCAATTAACGATACGCTGATTCGCTGCTGAAAAAAGTCGCGCCAACTTTTCATGTGCTCTTTGCGTGGCCTATTGCTTCGATTTAGGCGCTAAAAACATGGCGGCTCCTCGTTGACCACATGTATCGTATTTGCCATTCCGGCATCCCTAACCGGCTATCTGAGTCTCTCACAGCAGGACTATACTGTAAAAAGGACACAAACCCGCTTTCTCTGTAAACTCTTGTGGTTTCCCTGGTTTCCCCTTGTGTCGCTAGCGCACGCACCCGTATAATGTCGGACTGGATTCTTGATCATCCAGAGGCAGCAAGAATGTCGGCGTTTGGCTTCGACGACGACGTGCAGCTAAGAGTGTCGATGCTCGTCTATTTGGACCTGTGCGAAGGTTATTACCATTGGCAAATAGCTGTAGATGAAAAACCTGAGGAATTTACAGCAAAAGGATGGGCAGATGTGCGCGCTTGCGGCTGCGACGAGCTCGGCGTTATTTACCTGACCGCTCAAGAAAAGCCAGGCAAAGAAGACGAAATTTTTCACCCAATTAATTAATTAAATTACTATTACATTGAATGTCTGCAGACAGTGTTATCGAACGAGTCGTTCCTTTGCCGCTAGAATATAGACTCTCTATGAGAAAGTAAGCAACATTTTTTAATTTGCTGCTGCAAGAGGACTTTCTGTTTTGAACAGAATGCGCGATTTGTTGGCAAACGTTGGGCCACCTCCAAACGACAGCAAAAGCCATCGACTAATACTTGCCATAGTCGAATCTACATCCACAATTGTCTATTACTACCTTCACGAGGGCTTCTGTCCTCCATCAGAGACATCGCTGTCTAGAAAAATCGTACAGCCTAGTAGAAAGTCGAAGAAGAAGACGAACGCTGATGAAAGCGCTCCTTCAGCAAAGAAAAGAGCCGTGCAGACGTCTACTACAGCTAGTGAAAAAGACAGCAAGGCAACCTGACAAAAGTAGTGAATATCTAGCTGTAGTTTTTCTTGGCTATTTCTAAAAGAGTGGGGTAGTTTGGTGATCCGTAGCCGGTGACTGGGTCCCATCCCTTCTGAGAACAGAAGCCGGTTTCCTTTTGGAACGCAGACTGAAATTGTTTTATTTTCTAAGCAGTCTGTTGCGTTTCTCACCTGACATCCTTCATTGCAACCGTCAGTGATGTCGTGGAGCGCGGTAGGATTTTGATAGAGGAGAGGATTGAGAAAACCTGGAAAGAAATTACAGACAAAGGAAGACGATGCCTCGTTTCTACCTAGAGTAGACTGTCCTTCTTGAAGTAGATGATCGTTCACCAACGAAACGATACCAGAAAACGTCGGAGCAGCGCACTAAATAATAAAACATTTCAACCCAGACGCACAGTGCGCAAACGACGCACAGAAGTTCCAGCGACTCCAGGCGTTGGAATCAAATTAAAAACGACAGTGAATCCGTTCGACAAAGCGGATACATCCTAAACAGTTTCCCAATGACAACCACAGATGGCCCACAAAGCTGTGTATACCGGATACGCTCTCCCGCTACGATTGTAATAGGATGACTTGGGCAGGTGGACCGACGAACCGATGAAGTCGGTCACCGCTGATTTCTAATAAATATAGATGAGAAATTCCAGCGTCATATCAAGCCTCTCCCCTCTCCCACCTGATAATCTGGCTGGGAAAATACGTTTGAGAAACCGCCACCGCTAATGATATTACCCACTTCGTGTCCGAACAGAATATCGGACATTTCTGTTCCTCCGACAGCGGTCACGTAGGGACTAGGAAGGTAAGCGAGGAAAAAACTCGAGCAAAAAAATTGGAGAGTTTAATTTAGTGAAACCTCGAGGCGGGAAACGACGGGACGAAGGACTTTCCATTGCAGCCCGTTCCGTCGTCTCTACGTGACGCGATCACATCACACGCAACCCGCGGGCAAGTTTGGATTTTTTACCGCTTACCCGCTGGCAAACATTAGGGATATCCCACGGGCCCCCTGCTTCATGAATTCTTGATTAATTCTATTCATGTAGCTGGAATCAAGCGAATCCTGACAACAAAGAGGGGTCAGTACTCCCAATTAATTAAGATAAAATCGCGGATGGGAAAGCCACACACCTCGTCGTCGCCGTAGCTAACGCTGAACACGAACGGAACGTCGGAAGTGTTGCCGACATCCATGATCCATTGAAGAAAGGGCTCCTGCTTTTCGTGAAGCCTGGAAGTATAGAGAGTAGCAGTAAATTATGTGCTGCTGGTTAGACACATTTCTGACCCGGCTGTGCTCCAAAACCACGTCGAGATGTTGGCACCAAGACTCATGATGTACTAAGTAGCGTACAGTAGTCAGAGAAAAAATATATAAAAATTGTTGCCGTTACCTGAACGTCGAGCGATGCTTCTATGCCGGCAAAACCCGTATCTGGACCGACGACCTTATCAATTTTGTCCCTGTGCTCAAACGATCCTCCGAAAAGAAGGAAGAACTCTTTGACATCAGTTTGGTGAAAGAACTGCTTGAGAAACTGAGATTAAAAAAGAAGAAGAAGAGGAAACGTCACCAACGTCCCCAATGCAATAATAAGAAGTAAATAATTAAGAAATACTTGAGCCACAGCCTGCTTGTTGCTGCTATTGCTGCCGACGTTCGACGACACGTTGTACATGGAACGAAGGTGAGACGCGCTCACTTGAACGGAAGTCGGTTGAGAAATTTTGCTCGTCGATGATTCATCATCGACGGGAGAAAAACGCAGAAGACCTCCAACTGAACAAAAAGAAAAAAAATGCCAACAGAACAGAAGATGACTTCGCGACGATACGAACCAAAATCGAGATGAGAAGCGATGTTCGACGGCACCGAATAAAGCTGGGAAAAAAATTTTAAAAAGGTCTTTTTATATTTTTTATTTTTGCTTGCCTTTTTCGATCTGATGATCGTCTCGTTGGGCGCGTGCGGATGACGAAAATGATAGAGCTCGATTTGAAAAAGACGTTCGAGCGATTGGCACGAAATGCGACATTGGAGAAAGTCGCGATTGATCGTGTAGGTGCAATTCGTTTCGACGTCGACGCCGCCTTCGCTCGCGAGCCAGCGTTCGATTTCGACGAGACTTGACGATTTCGGCGAAACAATGCGACCGATTTCTTCGAGACTCGCGTGTTTTCGATAGAGCAGACTTCCCGGCGTCGATATCTGCCAGAAGAGATTCTCGAGCGTCGTCGCGTCGGCCGTTTTGATGGCGAAGGCGACGTCGAGCGATTCGTCGGCGCGAGCGCGTCGAACGAGCTTCCACGGGCTCGTTTCGTCGTGAAGACGCTGTCCCGGTTCTAGGTGTATTCGCTCGCGCGTCCAAACGGCGAGGACGAGAGCGGAAAGAAGCGAAAATCGAACGAGGAGCATGTTAAACGAATTGAAATAAATGGAAAGCGCCTAGGAAGGGCGTGGCGGAAAGAGAAGGAGGCCGTTCCTCTAAATGCGCTTCTTTCACCTTTATTTCTCGATCTTCTGCGTCTTTATTTGCGGCACTTATCTCGCCTACGTTGGATTAGAAAACGTCGAAGAAGAGACGAAGCAAGAAGATTCGAACGGTGCCGTGAGGCGCAACGCGTTTTTTCAAAAAACTAAACCGTCAATCTAGATGAAACGTCGCCGAATCGATTTGACTCGCGACGACCTCTCTGCCAAACAACGTCAACCGAAGTGCCTCTAGCGACAGTTCTCGTAACCGGTGCCCTATCGTCGGCCGGCTACGGATTAGTCGGCAAATTGACAGAAAACGGAACTGCCGTCGTCGGCGTCGACTCGTTGGAAGAACTTCCCATCGACTACTTGGAATCGTACGAAAGATTCGCTCGCATTCGACGCACCGTCGACTTTCGTTCGGCGAACTACTGCAATCGATCGACGATCGACGACATCGTGGCGAAGTACGCCGTCGTAAGTCACGTGGTATTCGCTCCGACAGCGAACGTCGGAGCAACAAAGATTTTGCACTGTCTGATCGAATTGCTCGAATCGCTTCGTCGAAGATCGACAATACATTTCGTTGCCTTGACAGATGGTCGAACTCCGCGCGATGTCACTGCGATGGATATGGTGGAGTCGACGTTGGCCGCCTACGGTCACTTGTATCGTTTCCCTTTGACGTCGGTGCAAATTCTTGGGCCGGTGACGTCGTCGGTTTTGATTCGAATTGCGACGATTTTCCATCAAAACGTCGCCTGTCGATCGATTCGACTTCTCGTCTCGTCAGAAGAGGCTGCTGCACTGACGACGACAACGACGACGATTGTCGATCCACGAAAAAAACGCGACGTCATCTTCACTTCGTATTTCACGTCGAACGCCGATCCGCAACGAGCGAAACGACGAAAGGCAAATCGTTTTCAGTACATGAAAGACTGGTACGATTCGGTGCACGAAACCAACTTGTCGGCCGTCGTCTTTCACGACGATCTCGACACGACATTCGTCAGCAAGTTGACGTCGAATCGCGTCGCCTTTCATCGCGTGCCGTCGCTCGCCGGTCGATCGACGAACGACGCCCGATTCTATGCGTGGTATGACTATCTGCTCGACAATCCGGACGTCGATCGCGTTCTGCTTACCGACATATCCGACGTAACGTTTCAAAAGAATCCTTTCGATTTCATGAATGTTCTCAACGACGACGAGAGACGTCTCTTTGTGGGTCAAGACATCGATTTGTTTCCCAATATGGAGACCATGGGTTGGGTTATGAAACGGCTGCGTCAATGCTACGGCGACGCGTCGGTCGAAAGCGGCGAAATCGCGTCGGTGAAACGACTCCATCTCGTCTACAACGCCGGCGTGATCGGCGGAAGTCGTCGCGTCGTGTTGCCGTTTCTCGAACGCGTGACGCGGGCGCTCGATCACACGCCGCCGTCGCTCAATTGCAATATGCCCGCGGTGAACTACGTCATACACAAGCACTTTGACGATTACGTCTACACGGGTTATCCGCTGACGAGTCGCTTTATGCGCTATCAAGTCGACCCCAGGGCCGTGTACATAGTTCACAAGTAGGAGTCCAGACTGCGTGTATTCGGTTAGATTTGGGGAGGCGGTTCTTGGGGAACTGGTTTGATTAGCATACTTTCGAGGAGTTCGAAAACCGTGTGCGCGTCTTGATCGCCGTTGACGTGCTGCGATTGGCTGCTAAATACTTCTTCGATGTCGTCGTAGTTGGCTTGGTATTGGTGGAGACGTTGAAGAACGGCCTCCTCTTCGTCTTTGGGATGCTAAAGAAACTCTTTTTTTGTTTTCTTAGCACACAAACTTTTCATGGTTTACGTACGATCTTGAGTCGTTGGGCTACTTGCTCCGTCGGAGGTCGTCGGGAGAGGAGATGATATCTACGCGTATACATAGACTACTTCGTTGAAAAACCGCTTCTTTTACCGTTCGCCTGTCAGTGGATCTGTGCGTCTCTGTGTTAGCCTCTCCATCACTGAATCGACTGAAACGTCCAAGAAGAAAACCCTATTGTAGAGCAAACTTTTACATGTTTTTATTGTTTTAGGGCAAATTTCCCGTTCTTACCTGCTTGGCTCATATCCAGCTTGAATGAGAAGCTCAGCTTGAGGCGGGGTCTTTGGATAGCCGTGCAGTATCCATCCCCGAGTGGCACAATCCAATTGAGACAGACGAGCTTTGAGTGCATTCATCACCAAATCATCAGGAACTGCATATATGCACTGAGGCGCAGGGAATGAGACAATGAAGCCCGTTCTCACTCATCAATCCTCTTTCCATGTACGGTTTCATCGCCTCGCCCAGTTTCGTACCAGCTGCCATAGCCTTCTTGATTATATCAGAGCAAGATACTGTGTGCACAGGAAATCCCCTGTCGTTTTCATTAGTTCAGCGTCGAGAGACTCACCGTCCACAAGTCCATATTTCGAAGCCAAGAGAGACGCCTGTTTACTCTTTCCACTTCCAGTTGGACCAAGAAGAACGACTCGAGGCGTGTGTGGAGCCATCGATCGCGACGACGAGCAGAGAAAATTTAAAACTAGAATTCAAAGAGATTAGTCAGAGTACTCAAAGAAGAGAAGCAAAACGAACTTAGAGCCACGACGTCTTCCTTTGGCTGATCGGCGTTTATTCTCTTGGCAATGTGCGTGTAACAGGAAAGTACCCCATCAATCTTTCTACATTGCCCAAAGTCACCGATGGTTATGCATAACAGCGCTACTTTGTCTTCTATTGCTGAGCAGCACCTGTGATGCTCTTGTATGTTTTGAGAAAGATCACTGGCATCCCACTCTTTCAGACGAGCAGACACCTTCGGATCATTTGGCATGCCATAAACCGTGTTATAAACGTCTAGGTGGCAAAGAAAATAAAACGAGTGTCATATAAACATTTTTTTTGTCAAAAAGACTCGCTCTTCTAATAATCCATCAGCGGTTAGATCAAAACTAATATTGCCCGGGCTACCCACAGGAATGATTCGCCATAAATTATGCACTTCGACCACTTAATGTCAACATTCTTTTCTGGAGACCGCGGTCGGTGTTTCCCCACTCACCTCCCGTCTGCGGATCAACTCTCTTAGCCATATTCCTCTCAAACGCAACGTCATCTTTGACATCGAGTAAAACTAGAACGCCCGTCCCAGATGAACCCCTTTTTTTTTCAATTCCAAATCATCGCGTCATACTGAAATGATTTGCAAGAACTCCAACAGACTGCAAAGCGAGAGCCTCTTCTCTCGTCCTCGGAAAGCCCTCGATGACCCATCCCTAGTTACAAATAACGAAGCCCATGTTTATCGTCTCGAGAGATAAGTGCACCTTGTTTTGACAGTCGGCCTTCAAGACTCTTTCCCTAAAGATTTCCCCCCACGACGCTGGCGATATCTATAATTATATTCGCGTGCACTTCCGTGAAGACAAAATAGAATCGAGGTGGGGGTCTTTCTCACGGGTCCCGTCGATTTCCGAGCCGCTTGGACGATCGGCGAGTCTTCGTCGTTGAGAAGATCTTTCGGCGTTATGTGAACGAGTCTCAGACGACTGCTGACCAATTTCGACTGAGAGGGACACAGGGGGTCGGTTTTTGGTGTTGAAGTGTGCGCGTTGGATCGTTTCCTACCATCGTTCGTTTGCCGGAGCCTGGAACTCCGCAAATGATGACTCGATGCACTGAAAACGCGGCCAGTGTACCGTTAACGCGCTACGGTCGCTTTTTAACGTCTTACCGTTGTCTTTGGGTCGTTTTAGAATGTCTATTATAGCTTGTAGGGGATCGTCCGGTTGAGTGACAATCAGTTCTTGAATGATTCTCTATGTCGTGGACGAATTACGCCTTTTGCGCGTTTTTCGACGATATCTACGTACTTCGTAAAGTTGAAATATTTTATGCTTCTCTGCGTAAAGTGTGAAATCGGGCGGAATTCGTAAGGGGCGCTTAGTGGCATCCATTTTACATTCGGTTGCTACGACGCGTGATGACTGTACATATCAACGGTGATGTCCCGGAGAGGCGCGTTCTGGGTGGGCAATGGATTACGTAGATCGGTGGTTTGGAGAGCCTACGCGTGATTGTACGGCAGTCTTTAGCAGTTGCTGCTCGATATTTCCCAATGCATCGGCCGTTGTGATGGTCAAGACCAATTTACTGAATTTTGCTTCAATTGTGCGCTAAGTTCTCGTTCATTGAGTCGGCATGCCTATGCAAAGGGCAAGTGACGCACTCGAATTGCGTACATGCAGATCAACCTTCCACATGCAGAGACGTAACGGAACCGTATTTGCAGTAGGTCACAGTCTGCCGCGACGCGCCGCAAAGTTGCAAATTCGGGCAAAGTGGCTTGCTGCGCGTCTTGTGGGGGGACATGACCAAAAAAAGACGCGGACACTTGACGACTCGACAGCATGTCATTTATACAGGATGAGATCGATGATCGATGCACAGTAAACCCATGCAGGGTAAACTAGACATGTCCCAGGGGGTGCGGTTTAATTGGATAGGGAACTATACGGTGGAACTAAAATATGGCTATGTATGTACAGCTGAATTTTACTAACCAAGCTTGCATAGTAGCATGGCCAAGCGTGGGGCAGGCCGTACCCGGTCCGAAGCCTCGATCGTGCGCGCGTGTCGTTGAGAAAACACACAGCCCGTCGAGGAGGTCTGCGCTTAAGCTCTGAGCCTATTTGTTGACGCTCGGGTCGAGTCAACACTTCATGGGGGCACCATCGACGTAGGCAACAAAACAGGCGTTTCGAGGGCGACAATGACGTCTGAATGTTTATTCGTTTACGTAAGGCAAGGCAACTAACTCTTGAGGGTGCGACGACGCGCGGAGAAGAAGACGAGAAATGCTTCTTAATAAACAAGACCTACCGAATACTGCCCAGCTTGTTCCCCACTTTGACAGGATCTTTCCGATCTCGTTATTATTTCAGCTTGATAGAGTTGTGATTTTCGCAGAAACCCCGATTTCCCTCCAAAAACACGACCCCCGGTCGTGGTACATATTGCATTTTGATTTCTCGCAGCAATCTATTTCCACAGCGCTTTGACCTTTCCTCGACACATTTACATATCTTTCAGCTGATCACTTTAGTTTTAGACGAGCTGCCAATTAGGGAAGTGGTGACTATGCGCATGATATCCATCAGTCGCCTTATTCAAACAAGCGTGATATGGACTCGTTTACTCGATTCAACCGGTGTTGCGTGCTGCCTTTGTCACAAACCGATGCAAATTCATTACAGACACATACACAGTCGGCTTATATAATCAACTGGCAGGCAGACTGGCGGCGAGAGCGTCTCTCCTTGCTCGCACGCACGCACGTCTAGTTTTGGGAAGCCGAACATTAGTCTGCGTTTTATGGACATTTTGCTAATGCAGTCAAATGGTCTCCCTCTGATCGCGCACGTGAGCTTGGGGCGGAGCGAGAAGCGAGGCAGCGAAGCCCAGTTCGTCAAGCAGATGGTAATGGCAAAAACAAACATTTCGTAATGTACGTGTAGGCCCCCACGGTCGAAAAGAGAGCAGCGGCCTATTTAACAGCCATCCAAATCCACGGCGGGTCATTTGCACTCAGATCATCAATAGGCGCACAACATCCGACGGATCGATCCGAAGTCATGCACCGAACTAGGCAAGTCAAGCTGCTGATCGATAGTTGTGCGAGCGTCGTAGAGTCGTAGAGCCCATGCTCTATTCGTGCACGCTGCAAATCGAAATTGAATTAGCACTCCCTCTCGCAGGAAGGGTTTATTTGAAAACTCGCTACTGCTTTTGCTGCCGTTGTCGGTGGTCTTTCTATTCACTCAGCAAGTCGTCGGAAAATCTTTACGCCAGCCGAGAGAAGAGGTACGTTTGCGACTGTAATCAATTCGTTCACTGTACGTACGTCATCATGATATGGGGCTTCGCGCCGCGGCCCTAGCTCATATGCATTATTCTCCTTGCCGCAATTCATTGCCTTTCGTGTCTGTAGAACCCAATAGAGAAGCCTTTATGCGACGAGCGACCGGGCTATTGGGAAAACTGGTCTGGATGGTCGTCGTGCTCTCGCACGTGCGGCGGAGGCGTAACGCGCCGAACGCGTCGATGTGTTCCCGAAGATCAAACCGAAGCGAAGAGGAAAAGGTTGTGGTCAGTTTAAATTAGGCACCTAATCACCATTTGCGCACAACGCCTGCGGAGGGTCACTTAGAGAAACCATTGCTATCGATTGGGCACCCTAATATTTTATTGGCCGGAGTGCCTTTCTATTTGCGTCCGTAAATAAATGAGGCATTTTTATTCGTCTGTTACAGATCGACGAATACGGATTCCTCGTCGACAAAGTGTCCACCAGTCTGCAATGGACCTGATGTCGATTATCAATCTTGCTCTCTCGAGGTTTGGTTGTCAAAAATTATTGGCGTCATCGATCTTATCGTCTTCGCAGAAATGCACAGATGGATCCGATTACAGAGCCGAACAGTGTCAACTACTCAACGCAATGTCCGCCTCGCCATCCGAATGGGTTCCTTACTACAATCACAGTAAGTAGATATGACAGCGGGAGACAGCGAAACGAAAAGGAAACAACTTCTTGTGCGCAGCTTTAAATCCGTGCCATCTCCACTGCACAGACTTGAGCGGAAATTCGAGCCAAAATCGCTACACGACCTGGGATAAAGTCTACGACGGAACGCCGTGCCACGAAGATCCCCTGGCGCCCGGCGTGTGTGCAGGAGGTCGTTGCTTGGTACGAAATGAACTGAATAGATTCATCTGTTTCAACGCGGTTTTTCGTATACGCAGCTGACGGGGTGCGACGGCGTCATCGCCCGACCGGGTGCAATACGGAAGACGTATGACGTCTGCGGCGAGTGCGGCGGAAATGGCCAATCTTGCAAGACGGTCACAGTTCATATGAGTGTTGACGAGCGCGCATCGAACGGTGACTACTGGCTTTACGAAATTCCTTCGAGAGCACGAAACATAAAGATCGTTCAGAAAATATTAGTCAGACCAGTAGCTGTTTTTCTGGGTAAATCTTTGTAGCGATTTTACGAAATGACTGCTATCCTTTTCCTTTTCAGGACTCAGAAGAAACGATCGTTACTACGTCAACGAAGTGAAGCCCAGCGAAAATGCCACGCTACTCGACGTACGTCTCGAAGGGACGAGAAGCGTTCTAGTCGACAGCGTGCTAGTCAGTTACACGACAGTCCGCGACAAACATCGTAAGGGTCAAGACGTTCTGTCGGCACGAGGCGTGATTTCCAAGCCACTCAACGTCACGGTGAGTGCAAGTAACTTGGTCGTTTTCATTCTTTTATATAACACCTCATAGGCAATCGTTTTGGGTGAACGACTGAAGATTCACGTTAGCATTTCATACGCTCTTCCGGGTCATCCAGATGAGTCCGAGAGTCAGACTATAGAAAAGACAACGCTGCCGGCTTTCCTTCCGATTAAAAGCAACTCCAGAGCACTTGACTACGTCGTATTACCATCGGTACCAAAGACAAAGCAAGAGGTTGGTTTTACGTATCCAAGCGACAGTAGCCGTTTTACTCTTCGGCATTGTTGCCCAGGTCCCCATAGAGCGACATCCCGTTGAAAGCAATTCAAATGAAAACGAAAGCCCGGAGTGGGTATCACTTGGCTACGGCAGATGCTCAGAGTCATGCGGAGGAGGTCTGAAAACTATGTAAGGACAAGTAGACGACCTATCGATTTCGTTCACCGTTAGGAATCAAGCTGGAAACATTGGCATGCAAAAAGAAGGAGAAATACGTCGATGACATCATTTGTTCCATAGCCGGACTGGACCGTCCCGCACGTCGAGAAAAGAAATGCAGAAGGCATCCCTGTCCACCGCAGTGAGTTTCAAAAAAACTCAAGACCTAACTTATCTTCAAACATTTTTTCGCAGATGGTCAACAGACGATTGGTCCTATTGCAACAAGACGTGCGGAACAAGAAACGTCGTCTGCATCCAGCGAATCAACGGGCAACTTGACGAGGTAGAGCCGGAGCTCTGTCTTGGAAAAGCACCCAAAGCGAGGCGTTCGTGCGCCGGACGACCGTGGTGTGTAGGAACGTGGGTCGTCAAGTCGTGTTCGGAAGTACGTAGGAGAATTGTTTTATAGAACAGGTGATGATCGAGTCCTTCTCTATATAGTGCTCCAATCAATGCGGAAAGGGAGTTCAAAATTGCACCGTCGAGTGCAAGGGAGGTGGACCGTGCGATCCGGCTGAGAAAACTCAGCAGTCTCGAGAATGCTACGAAACGAGTGCCTGCACGGCGATCACATGGTACTATCAGAGCCAAACGACGACGACGACAACGTGCGGTCGCGGAAGTCGCAGATCGGTGGCCAAGTGCTACGGTGCTCAAAACGGGCGCCCACTCTACCCGCTACCCGATTCGAAATGTGATCCGACTAAGAAACTTCCCCTGAAGGCTGAAACGTGGGATTTGGGTCCGTGTCCGAACAAAACCGGTGAATGGGTGAAGGGTCTTTGGGGAGAGGTAAGTCTGGGGCGCGAGGTCGATCGAGTCGAGTGCGGTAACAGCTCACCTCGTGTTTTTCCTCTCGCAGTGCAAGCCTTCGTGCTACGATCCGGGCTCCGATGTGCCTGTCCGCAAACGACCAGTGCTCTGCTTTTCGGGTCCCAGTCCGGTCGATCCCGAGAATTGCGAAGACGACCAAAAGCCACCAGAGGTAGAGCACTGCGCACATCTTCCTCAATGTCGTAAGTAACCTTCCCGGATAAGGAATTTCATCTCCTAAAAATCGTCTTTGATTATCTAGCAAAGTGCACAGATCGGGAGTCCAATTGCGATCTCGTTCGTCATTACAATCTTTGCTCGCATCGGGTCTACGGCCCCAAATGTTGCGCCACGTGCAATGGAGCCAATTGAAGCGAAAAAATTAATTACGGGTCATAAACACTGTACTGTACCCGCGGCCGTTTTTTCTTTTCCAATTGACATGACACTGTTTCTAGTTAGTCGAGGGACTTGAGCACCATCGGAATTGATTTCCGGTGGATGCTGTCGTAGACTGAATATGCATTGAGACTTGAATACACTTAGAACTGACCACGAGAATCCGCATTTTGATTGCGGACGAACTCGACCACACAGGCTCGGACCGATTCATTTTCTAGTCATTCCATATGCAGATCTGCGGTAGATAGATAGATATGGATTATTTGATCACCAGTCTGGAGTGGGAAGCAATCAATTTCTGGCACTCGTGCCGGTTTCGCTATAAATAGCACATGGAACACCTGCCAAATATGCACCCTCTCACCACGAATACGAAATTCTGAATAAACATAAGAGAGAAAGACGCCATGAGATAATTTGCCTACCGCCTTACCACTCTGATGACGCGCAAACAAATTTCTAAACGCTCCCGTGTACCTCAGTGATGGGAAAGGATGATGCAGAAGTTTCAGCTGAAGAAGACCCTTTTATTATTTGTCCTAATAATGAAATAACACCGAACAAAGATTAGGACACCGAACATGAGCAGCCAAACGCCAGCCTTATAACATGAACTCTTCTTACTCTTACTCTAGATGCTTTTTCAGTTTCTTTACGTACTTTTTACACACGTTGAAATCTTTCTCCATTTTTGAAAGCCGATCTTCCAGAGCACGAACTACAGCCAATGATTCTCTTTTTCTGCCACTCCGCCCATGAGATCCGCTGATCTCCATCATCTCCACGCCTATTTTTTCTGGTCTAAAGCCGCGTCGCCGCCGTTGCTTCAGCGAGTGCGGCGGATACTCTTCTGATGCACTAGTATCAGAAGCCTCCTCATCCCCATTCTCTCTGTTGTCGTCACTGCTGTCATCAAGAGGTGGTTCAGAGTCTTCGCTGTCGTTAAGCTTCTTGGCCATGTTCTGCTTCGGTTTCCCATTCATCGCTTTCATGTCTTCGCCGCCGCTACTGCTGCTGCTGCTGCTGCTCATGGAAGTGACTCGCTTTCGCTTCGGCACGACTCTGTCACTGCTGTTGCTGCTATCGAGATTAGAATCGCTGCTGGTGATACAACCCGTCACTGCCTTCCCTTCCTCTTCTTCCTCTTCTTCTTCATCGTCAATCACCTGCACATTCAACTCCTGTCCAACAGCCTCTGTTTCACTGTCGTTGCTTTCTGGCGCACTGCTTGCTTCACGTTTCACTTCTCTCTTCGTCTCACTGTCCTTTTCTTCTTCTTCACTACTATCGACCAAGCTTTTCGTCTCCTCATCCTCGTCCTCGCTCTCAGCTACCTCCTCGTCGTCGTCGTCGTCGTCGTCGTCGTCGTCAAAGATCCGCCTAAGAGCCCTCTTTCGGCGATACCAGGATCTCGAATTCGATTTTTCCGCCTTTTCCTTCTCACTCACACGACGAATCAACTTCTCGGTGATGGGTTCCACGAACAACTCATTCTTAGCAGCAGGCGTCAACTCGCGCACTCGCGTGGCTATGTCATCCAAGGCGTCAAATCGCGTTCGCGTATTATCGTAAGCAAGACGACAACTGTAGACATCTGCTTCGTCCGGCTTGGGCAATTTTTCCTTGACGCCGTAGAGCATGATCCGACAGCGACCGCAGATGCTCGCCAGAAGCACTTTTTCCGTGTAGCCGGCGAAGACTTCGTTTTCTCGCGCATCGATACGCTTCAAATAGGTGGCGACGATCTTACGAAGGCTGCGTCGCTTCGGGACGATCGCGCTCTCGCCGGTGAGCTCGTCCAGCGTGTGATACCACTGCACTTCGGCTGTGTTGTCGTTTCCCGCGTCGACGAAGAGATTCAGTATGCGGCAGACGTATGGAGCGTTGGACGGCGTCGAGAAGACGTGAGCGCAATCGCCGACTCGCAGTTTTTCGCCGTTGATCGTCACCTCGCTTGGAGAACGAAAGATTCGTTCGAAGCTTTCCGCGGATCCGATCGATGACGTACCTGTAGAACACGTTGCCTCCTATGTTCTTTCCACGAGATGGCCACACGACATCTTCTTTCATCCTTTCGCTTGATCTCGCGTTCGTAAGGCGGATAAGGCAGTCCCGCATGCGCAGTAGCAACGCTATTTTCGCACATTTTTCACTTGCTCCAGATGGCTCCACATGGTGCTGCGCTGATTAGGATTTTTGGACATCCGTTCGATGGAGAAGCTTTATACATGCAGTGCACTCGTATATGTAGACAAAACGTCACGTGACGGACCGTATGTACTACATTCTCATTTATTTTTCTCAGGCAAAGCTGCTGGCCTAAGGTCATTTCTACTTTAGTCGTCAAGTCCTTTTCCTGCCTGTTTCTCTTGCGACTCTGTCCACGCTTTAGCAATAATGCGCTTCATTTCATCGTCGCCATCCTGGTACATGTTTTTCATCATGTCCATGATGCCTTTGTTCGGATCGCCATCCTTATCAAATTTAGGCGTTCTGAGAAAATCAACTATAAAAACTTAATTAGTTAAAAATCATTTGTCAATTACTCTTTCTTCTTCTGAGGCACAAGACTGTCCCATTTCGCTTCCTTTACTTTGACAAGAGTTATATATACAGACCCGCTCTTCACCTAAAGACATACTTCTCATTCACGAGAGGGCAAATTGGGGAGTCACTGCCTAACCTTATATGATGACTTATCTGGTGATATAGTTTCCAGCAGGTTGAGAATATGCAATTGGTGATTTTTCCCAGCGAGACCCAACACATCAAGACAAACGGACCTTTAGCAAACAAGCAGTCAGAACTGCAAGAAAGACAATCGTTTTCCGGTGCCTAACTTTTTATCGAAAACAACTTGGACATTTTCCGGAGGCAGTTTCTCCACTCCAGAAAGATCAACGTAGATCTTTACGCTCCTATCGGTCTGATCCCAACCTAACAACTCCTATCAATATTTTTATCTTTTTTCGTCCACGTGCTTTACCATATGTCGTGATTTTCTTCACGTACGCTTTCGGGTTTGCTCGCTGCGCGTTCGTTGCTTCCGTTCCTGACGCTGGTTTGTGACGCTCGGCTTCTTCCAGCGCCTGAATCTCCTTCTGGATGACGTTCAACTCACGTAGCAGACACCCTTTCGTTCTTTCTCTATCTGCCTTTCCGAGCAATTCGCTCAGCTCCGCGGAATCGAGTCGCAACTAAACAAACGCGATTAGACAGAAGCGTCGATCGCCGTACACTGCTTGCCTTCGCCAGCGCCATAGAACGTTCTAGAGTTAATTAATTTAAACGCCTGTCCCGGATAGCGTGATTTTCCTATTTATTTATTTTTGACTTTCAGATTTCGATTTACCTCTTGAAGACTAATAAGAAACCTACACGTCTCCTGTCATCGCACCTTGTGAGAAAAGTAGACTAATCCGGAGAAATATAACTATAGAATTCGATAGAATTCATTTCTTGGCAATTGCATGCTGCGGGGCCGGACTGTTTCTAGACATCGGTCGGTCACTGAGTTTTTTCGTTGGGGGTGGTCGTTTCGAGGCATGCCCTGACGATTGCTTTGATGATGGTCGACCTGGAGTCCCAGCCCGTTTTGGAGACAATTGCAGCTGTTGCTGCAAGGTCTTGAGTTCTTTTTCTAACTGCGTTTCTCTGTCTCGCACTTTTTGCAACTTATCATTTGCCTCCTTCAGTTCGCCGTTCACTTTTTCTGCTCGCTCTTCCGCAGTTGACGCTTTGCCTTCGGCTTTCCTAAACGGCACAAGCAACAACTATCTGAACGAGTACGCGAGCCATCGTACTCACTTGAGCTGCTGCTGCAATGACTCGACAGCAGATAATAGAGCATCATGAGAACTTCCCGTTCGACCAACAGGAATTGCTAGAAGAAACAAATAAAAAAAAACCTGTATATCTCTTTTTCCGTGTAATATACGAGTGTCTGAGGCCAAAGCGTTAGCGCTAGGAGTTCTGATCGAATGACTTGATTCCTAATGATGATAAATCAAAGGAACACCTCTTTTCATTATGCCTACCCACCGTAGTTTCCTTCATAACACTTTCCAACGACACTGCGTGCACGTTGTCATCAGATCCTAACACTTGGATTCCGCCGCCGCCACCAATGCTCTTTTCTTCTTTCTTTCCTTCTGCCTCTCGTTGAACTGCCACGGGATCGGTGATTTCGATGTTGGTACGCGACGTGCTAGGTAGCGGTAGTCCGGCGC